>NC_133205.1:2979200-3074200 GCF_958299795.1 Porites lutea | reverse complement strand
GATCCATTGAGTTTTGGACCGAAATTTCCGAAATTTTGGTTGAATGGATCGCGCCCCTGGTGAACATCTGAATGATCTGCAAAGTAAAGCAAGCGGCGAAACTGATTTTACTTAACTCTCGTTTTGTAGGAAATTGTATATGATCACGCAAGGACGTCAGATAATTATAATTTGTTAATAAGTAAGCTTACCCTCATGATCGTTAAATATGTACTCTGCTTCTCCTAGGTCTGCCTTAGGCTTATAGTTGGTATCTGAAAAAAAAGGAAATAATCCACTGAACTCTGAATCACAATGATGCAAGACTTCAGACGGAATTACAAATTTACTAGTTTTAGCGATCATCTGTTCACCGCGAGAGAGACAACAGATGATGTCTACAGCAATGCGAGGCGGGAGATTTCAAATCATTTCCCCAGCTATGGTTTAAATGAGTGAAAAAAAACGATTCTAAAACGAACCTTTACAGGCAAATAAGCGACTCAAAGGATTTTTATGAACTCTCGTGTTCTTTGTAGGGGAAAGTGAATATGTTTATTGTGGAAACAAATAATTTGCATAGTCTTACCAAAATGTTCTCTTCTACCTGCGTGCGACTTTACCATTCCAGCTGAAAAGAAAATAAGATTTTAATAACCTCAGCTCCACATTGCACAAAGACTTGTAGATGAAATAATTACATACTGCATTTTGTTCTAGTTCGTGTTTAGAAACAATTAGAATTCTCAAGTCTGGATCAAAAGCACATATCATCTGTATCATGAGCCTTAGTTTCTAAATGCGTTCTCACTTGTATTGGTTTTTTCAGTCTGAGGGGCATGCGAATGTTAATATTTATTCTTTCACTTTCACGGGTAACCAAAGAAAAAAGTTAACAGAGTAGGACAGTATGAGAAAGTGTAAGGAAGTATGACAAAGCGTGACAAAGTATGACAAATAAAGACAAAGTAGGACAAAGTATGAAAAAGTCTGATAAAGTAAGACAAAGCAAGATAAAGTCTGACAAAGTATGACAAAGTATGATTAAGTATGGCAAATCAGAAGACAAATTAGAGAGGAACTAAACCTTAGAACCCTAGAGGCAAACTTTGGGCTTACTTTGAGAACCCGGTATACTATTATGAGTGGAAATAATCTTGAAAAAACTTACGAAAATGTCGTCTGTTGTATTTTGGCTCCCTTGGGTCATCCTTGGGCTTGAAGTGTGAGGCTGAAAACGATGTGAGAACATAATAAGCTGAGGGCCACATCTAGCTAAAACATGCAAATTGAGAACTATGTTGTTCAACAACTAGATTCCCTCAGCGCTTTGACATCGCTGAAGAATTTTGCCTTTATGGTCAATGACTGATAAACCTTTCTACAGTTGTGTAATTGTTTCGTTTCCGAAATCCAAAAAGTGATGGGAAGTTGTTTCGTCCGAGAATGTTTGTTCCGTGTAGTTTTTAAAGATTTCTCACCCCAGACTCACGCACAACTTGTTCCAAGCCTAATAAGTATAGTCCTTCTTCAAAATGACCACCGCATAAAACTAAAAAACTCGCGTGAAGGTCCTCTTAAATTCACATGAAATTCAGATGTGAGAGCTTATTGTGTCCCTGATCAATCTGAGGTAACAAAACCGTTTGAAAATAAACTGATAAATAAATAAATGAAGAAAGAGATAATTAAATTTATACCTGAAACAAAACTTCCCAGAATACATAGAGCCATGAGAGCGAACTCCAAAATCGCTAAGATCTTCATTGTTGTCTCTGTTTAGCTGTCTTGCATTAAAAGAAAAAAACAGAAATATTTGATATGAGTGGGTGGGAGAGGCAGATATGGGTGAGGTGCAGTAACAACTACGAGAAAAAGCTATCTCAAGAATATCAAGAATAATTATCTGTTCGGGCTGGATTCGCCAGCTTTGTGACTGAATGAGAGATCAAGGTCGCGATAGCTGCCAAAAATAAATGAACAAGGGAGGGGTTATTGGCATCCACCAACCCCTCCCACTCTTCTGATTGTGTGTCCAAAAGCTGAGGGTGTCTTTCTCTTCTCACAAGACCAAGTCTGACGTCCAGATGTAACAACAAGCTAACGAATATCGTGTAAGAGAGTCCAGGTTGCTAATATAACTGATAAGTTAGGTATTGTGGAAGCTATGTAAAATTTCAAGAAAGAAAAGTGCGCTACACTTCTTTAAAGGCATGTCTTGAAGGTTGACGCGATTTCAACTGCAGCGCACACTACTGGGATTTTTTTCTCCCTAAAAATTATTTTGAGAAACTCCCTGCCCTGCCTTAGAAAACAGCTAGAGACCTTCATATCAAACCTTAATGGAAATATAAAGAGGAACGTGGAACAAAATAAAGAGAGCACTTACTTTGCACACCTTTTAACAAGATTGTGGAAACTTCCCGAGGTCTTCGGAGCAGCTTAAACGAAGCTGAACATCTTCTGCTCAAGCAGAAAAAATAAGCAGACTTTTAAAGTGATTTGAGATGCATAATTAAAAGTCTAATAATAGGAGAGAGCTCTAATTAATACATTTGGCATGCCGTAAACAAGTAGTTTTACAGCTCAAAAAACTTGTTGCAAAGTGCAATTGTCAATTACTTGTCAGTATTTCTCTCGAGTGTGCAAACTACAAAGCGTTTGGTTTTTTTTCAACTGAGTAAGCTTAGAAACCATTGATTTGTGACATCAGCGACTCATGGATGGGGCGCTAAAGGTTCTTTTAAAAGCTTTAGTTCCATGTTTCGATATTTTGCCCCTCTAACTTTAAAGTAAAATATACCTATACATACATACTTAATTGTTACCTCCCCAAAGGAGCTTTTCAGGAACAATGTTTATATTACATTATTTATAATAACTAATTACAACAGGAACCTAATACTAATCGTACAATGTTAGCTAATTACTATAATTACAATGTTTTTAAACTTAACTAAGAAGTATTTACAAAATTATCTAAAAGCTGGCTCCTTAAGGGTTGTTTGGAAATGCTCCAGAAATAAAAGAAAAACAAAAGAAATGTCAGTTAAATTTATTGCTTAAGAGGAAAGATGTTCTTGGATTGCTTCCAACTAGGTTTGGAGAAAGCCTGATTTTAATACTAACTTTTTTAAGTTAAGTGTTGACAGGCCAAACACGACTCAAAAGCTCGTAAGCCTGCTCCTGAGCCTATAATTACAATGTTTTTAAACTTAACTAAGAAGTATTTACAAAATTATCTAAAAGCTGGCTCCTTAAGGGTTGTTTCCAAATGTTCCAGAAATAAAAGAAAAACTAAAGAAATGTCAGTTAAATTTATTGCTTAAGGGGAAAGATGTTCATGGATTGCTTCCAACTAGGTTTGGAAGTTAGTATTTTTGAAAAAATACTAACTTTTTAAAATTAAGTGTTGACAGGCCAAACACGACTCAAAGGCTCGTGAGCTTGGAATTTGTTTGAACAACACGTTTTCCTTCATTCCTTTCTCGCCGCTGTGTTTGGATATAACTCTGACTTTGACTGACCAAATTTCGATATATCGTTTCGATATTTTGCCCCTCTAACTCAAAGTAAAATACCTATACATACATACATACATACATACATACATACATACATACATACATACATACATACCTACATACCTACATACCTACATACATACATACATACATGGGTTAGGGTTAGGTTTTTTTTAGGGTTTTATGGGTTTTCTAACTATACAAAAGGTAAACCTTTATATATAGAGAAAACCGTTTACATAAAAAGCCATAAAACGGCCATAAATCGGCCCGTGGATCACACAGGAGAGACGTAACACACATTTTAAGTAAGGTAAGCTGTTTTTTATTGAAATCCTTTCACTTTTCGTGGGTTACAGAAGCGATAGGTTTTTTTTCCCACACAAATCCTTATCTTTTGAATGTTATGCAACAATGCCGATGCTCGCCGATGCTCATATTTCGAGCTTGGGCTACCTGTGGTGTACTCGGCGAATCGCTGCTGATAAAAATCTGGTACCCAGGGATATGTATTTTCTAGTCAAGAGAAAGGAATCAGAGCCGCTTTTCAGGAATAGGTTTTCTTCGGGTTAGCTAGAAAACTTCAGCTTATTCAGTAGCTCCTTGACATCTTCCTGGCCTCTTGCCTGTCATTAAGAGAAAATACGCATTCAGTCTTTTATGAGAAGAAAGTTCTGCTTGTCAACTTTTAGTTGTTAATCGGGATGTTAATGAGAAGAAAGTTCTGCTCGTCAGCTTTTGAGAGCTTTTGGAACTTTGGAAATTGATCCGTGTTAATGACGCAATTTTCACCTCCTCCCCTCGTCTCGCGCTTCTCACAAAAAGCCGCGTTCGCCTTGCTTGGCTCAAAGCGTCTGTTATACAGGCTAGAAGACCTTCGCCAGTTAAGCCAGAGAGAAGGTGTTTAAAAAACCCCGAAGATCGTAAACAACATGTCAATCAAAATATCACTTAGAGTTTTTCGCTAATGAAAAGCTATCACGCGGCGAAGCTTAAATTAGACATATCGAAATAGGAACTCATGTCAATGAAAGCATCAGAAAGTTCTGTTGGACCTGTTGTCAACTTTTAGTTGTTAATGACAGGAAAGTTCTGCTTGTCAGCTTTTGAGAGCTTTTGAAACTTTGGAAATTGATCCGTGGTAGGCATTTTTTTTCTAATGTGGGCTGCGTGTGAGATGCTTTCAGAAATTAAGTAAAGACCCAGTAAAGCTAGTAATGACTCAATTCTAGTAATTCGCTAGTAAAGCTAGTAATGACTCAATTCTCACCTACTTACTCTGATGTCAGTTATTGTCAGGGGCACCCGATGTCGGAAAATATCTGTTCCGAAGACGATTTGAGGTCTAGAATTTTTCGGAACATTTGTTGTAAAATTTCCCACCCCCTTCCCCTTCCCGCTCTTTTACTTGGGCCATTTTTCGCGCGATCTTTGACTCTCGTTTCTCGTTCTTTGCTCCTACGTGCAACATAATTTGATCAACTTCTCTTGAACTACAGTTTTTTAAACGATTTACCGATTTTACACCAAAGTTCCCATCAGTTTACCAGTAGTGCGCCAAAATCAATGGCTGCATTTCATTTCAACCCTTTATTTACGCTGTTAGGTCTGCCCTCCATCCCTCTTTTGCAATTTTCATTACAAACATTGATTCAAAGGGGAGTAGGAAGGGAGGTGGGGGTTGGGGAAAGGTAAGGGATGAAGATGAGAAACATTTTTCTTTCAGATATTTAATCACTGATTTAATACACAGTCTGTGACTCAGGGTTTGCATTTGCTTGTTCTGTAATGTCCGTTACTTCAAATCTTATGATTCCATTATGTTTTTATTTTATTCCGCGTTCTCTTCATTTCCCGAGGCCCTAACTTTAACATCCTCTGTTAATATTTGATCACTTCTCAGGGCGTCATTGTTATCCATTCAAACCTGTATTAAATTAAGCGGACCTCTATTAAGCGGTCGGTCGCTACCAAAGTCCCAATAGTTTCCCTAAAATACTGCACCTTTATTACAGCGGTCACTTCTATTAGGCGGTCGTGGTCACCTTTTCCGAGGCCCCAACAAGTTATTTCGTATTGTCTTCACCCGTGTTAAACGGTCAACGATCACTTCGCAAGATGAACCATCGTGTAGTGCAATTCACTGTTTTCCTTTTGGTACAAGCCGGAAGGTAGAAACAGTTTAAGGCCAAAAAGGGAGCGGATAGATCTTCCGCTCTTTCACCTGATCTTCATTTTCGTATGTAGGTATTCGAACCTGTATTAAGTCAGCTGTTAAGTGGTCAGTAAGCCATTCCCCAAGGGTGACCGCTTAATACAGGTTTGACTGTAATTGCTTCAACATCATCGGCACATTGATGATTATCCTGAATAAGCTTTGCGATAGTCTCTATTTCTTCAACAGCTGAAGTTGTTTCAGCATGCAGCATTCCTTTAGCAATTACAAAATTAATTTCCTTCATATCATGTTCACTTTTCTGCAATGTTTGATTTCTTGTGTCTAATTCTTTCAAAGACTGGCGAGCCATATGTTTTCTCTTCTATGTGGTGTGTAGTTTTGCCGTCATCTAAAATTCGACTGTTTTTATCTTGTACTGGGCTCTCTATTCTTGATTGTTGGAGGCCCCAAAAACCGTGTCATTGCCATGCAGTTCTTGACAGGCTTAAAAATGGTCCGCACTTGGGTTCAATTGTTGATTCTTCGAAATGTCCTCGCTCATACGCATTTCTTGATCACCTAAGCTCTCTTCGTTTTCCATATTTTCTTCGTTCGATTAACCAGTTTCATATGTCCATTCCCTCTTTGCTTCAGCTCTCTTTTCAGATGTCTTTTTCCTTTCTCGCCTATAATGAACATGTAAGAATCTTTTTATTCAATAATTTTTCTCAAGATCTTAAAATTTGTCGTGCAATTCATTCTTTTTAAAATGTTAAGAGGCTGGCTGAGATATGAATTTTTTAAAATGACCATAATTTGCTCGGCAGGAAAAGTAATTTGCATATCTAGAGCTACATGAAGAATAATTGTGCAAAAGTGGCACCTGAACCAGTTATGATAAATCAGAAGTACTTAGACCAATCTACTTCTTAATGCAATAAAATTTGTGGGCACTCTTCTTTGCGTGCTGTACAAAGTTCCTTTAATGTTCCAAAATTCGCCATATTCACCACAAAGCTGGAATTGTAACAGTTCACATCTGATGGACTAATTTCCACACCAATAACGTTTCTAGCTATTACCAAATTTAAATGTTGGAATTTTGAAAACATATAGAGAAAACTTGGTATTGTCCTTTTTTCAGGGTCGGCCAGGGGGGTAGTGGAATACCAAAATACCCGAAATAAACCTTCCAATATACCAAGAAATAAACTAAAACTCGTGTTAAATACCAAAATTAAGAAAACCACGGTATACTTTATATCCAAAATTAGTCGTGCGCGAACTAAGGAGTACGAGGTCTAGCTTTTAGCACTCCAACACCTGTGGTGCCAATAGCCATGTTTTGGGCTCGAGACATTCAATAGAACTCATCAGTCACTCAGTGAAAATTAATTTATCTAACATAATTTACATATACATCTTTTTTATTTTCCTATAAATTACTGCTGGTTTCAGCTGATAATGGCTGTTAAAAGAGAACTGAAAGTCAGTTGATGCAGCTACGCAGCCACCCTTCTTCTTCGTTTTTGGGCCTACTAGCCTGCTACAAACGCCCCCTCCCCTAAAAAAATCGGGGATAGAAAGATTCTTTTTTTTGAAGGGAGGGGGTGGTTGTATACAGGCTAGGGCCTATTGGACATGGCTTCTCCCTGCTCAGAGTAACGGAGGACGAGGTCCTCTGTCGAATGCAAGCTGATGCATTAAAAATTTATGCTTGTGATTGTACCAGTCATCCTATCAATCTTTGGAGACCAGTGAGTGCAGTTGTGACAGAAAGAAAAGGATCACGTCACCTTTGTCACCTAAGTCACCCTAGTCACCAAAGTCACCCAAGTCACGCTAGTCACCCCGATCGACAAAGGCAACTTAATCACCCTTGTCACTCTAGTCACCCAAGTCACGCCAGTCACCTAAGTCACCCTAGTCTTCCAAGGTTTAAACGACAATACTGAACATGGCCGGTAATCATGGTAATTGCTGTTTTATGGTTATTTTTGAAAACGTTCTGGAATATGTATTTTTTCGAAGTGAAAACTTCTCTTTTTGTCTGATCTTGAATGGACCATTTACGGTACTCATACTAAAATGTGCTGTGTATAAAACATACAGAACTTTTTATTTACTCATAACAACAAAACTGTACAGGTAATGCAATTAAAATTATTATAGCTGTTTTCCGTTTTGTGTCGAAACTAATTGATAAATATCCTTTTGATGTATCTGACTGAGATATTTGGTGCCTACACTCCTATTAAGCGTTACTTGCTAGCATACGTTTTCTCGCCCTTCAAGGTGGTTTGCGTTTTTTGGATTCTGATTGGCTTACAGGATTGTCTACGTCTGTTGTGATTGGCCAATTCAATATTCTCCTACAGTGCTTTGCGCGAAGGCGACGTCGACGGCAACGAGAAGGTCACTGAAGAAGTGAATTCAAGCTGATTCAAACTTTATCGCGCTTATTCCATCTCGTTCAATTCGTCAGATGTTGGCATTTTTTTCTGGGGTTGAATTCTAAAAGTCGATATCGAAGTTCAAAAAAAGAAATAGAAAGCCGTTGTTTGGTGCTCACCGTCTCTACAAAACGTGAAATTAGGCACTTTTACGTCGAAGTCGTGTAGTGACGGCATGAATGACGGCAAAGAAATGTGTTTTGCTAATCTTAACCTATTGCTTTTTTGACGTTCTCGCTGCCGTTTCCGTCATCTTTGCTTAACCTCCCTTGTAAAAACATCCTCCTCCATCGTGTTTAACTTAAGCAGTTTAATCGTTATTTAACGTCAGAAAGGCGCTTGTCCCTTTGTTTCCTACAAATGAATAGTTTTAACCTCAACAAAAGTATGCGAAGGGAATAAAAGGGGTTTCTGTTGCGCTTAGCTCGCGAAAATGGACCTTCAAATAAACTTGTTTCAATGCCTTTTCGACACTGAACGAAAAACTGCTCGGAAAGTGACCAAAGGATTTGAAATTCTCAGCTGCCTTTTTACATGGTGAAGCTGTCACTTGGCCTGTTCTGCTTTTTTGGCTTGTACTTCCTCTTTTGCCTGTTTGAAAAGTAGAAAGTGAATATACTATGAGTCAAAACTTAATGTTATTTTACGTGCAGTGGGTTCCAAAGGTGCAGACCATGAACCAACCCAATTTTTTTGCGAGAACTGAAATGGTTGGGCTGTAAACTTTCGATGATGGGACCTCCATTCTGAATTGGGAAATTAGGCAATAAATCTGTGTACGGGGAGGTGGCAGAGACGGGGGAACGGCTCTCACAAGGGTTCGCTCGCAACATGATCTACAGGAACGTTTCATGATCGAACGAGCACAATTGATAGCCCAGCGATACACATAAAAACAGCACTGAGTCAGTCTCCTCACATCTCCAGTCCACTTCAGGGGTGGGGTGCGAAGGGAATTGCTTGACACGTGGTATCAAGCAGGTAAAAGTAAGTAGGACCTCCGTACTTTTTCCACTAAAGGCACCAGATTTCCTTGCTTGGCCAAGACTTTCAAAAGTTCCATTATCAGAGGCAGATAGTTGTGTTTTCTTCTGATGTTTTCAACCTGTAAACGAATATAGAAGTATTTAAACTTCTATGGCAATTATGTCGCTGAAAGTGAAACTGCAATTTTCCTTTTGCTCTACCTGTATTACAATTTTCATACAAACGCCTCGTTTGATGGCCGATTAACTGATGATACAAGCACTCATCAACATCTTTTGACTACAAAAGCTAGTATGCCTAGAATGTGCAGTTAAAGTAAAGAACAACAACAGTGACCGCAACAACCAAAAAATAAGAATAGAAAAACCAACAAGTCTAGTTGTCTTCTCTTTTTTTTGGTTTTTATTAACTCTGAACAGTTCGGTTTCCGTGTGAGCCCACTTTGTTGCAAACCAGATTTTGAACAGGTTGATTGTAATATTTTCTTATAGCTTTATCGCCCCTTTTCCCAGATGACGGGCATTTTACTTTCGCCTCACCTTTTTTGCGCGACTTCCCTCCTATCTGAAAGCATGGCACAGCTTAATCAAACCCCAAAGCTTACCTTGTACCGAAGCATTTTATCATCTTCACCGGCGATGAGTGTCTGCAGACGTGAGATCTCACTGTCAATATTCTTCATAACAGATTGAAGTTCATTCTCTGATGTTACTTGATCTGTCTCCATGGCATCAGCACCCTAACAACAACATGATACAAACAAGCGAATTAGGAGAGTTTACCAAATTGATAATTATAATGGCAAACCACTGAATAGAATACTTATATTTTCACACCTCTTTTGAAGATTGACTTTTCAATTGCTCCAGCTACAAAAACAAAAACATGGAGAGAAAATGTCATTTTGATTAAAAATATATACAAATGAAATCATTAATGGGCTGGGTTTGAAAAGTCAAGAGTAAGAAACTCAAGGCCCGCATTTCAATGCAGAAGAGAGGATTGTATATTGAAAGCTGCGCCATTTGGAAAAGAAATAGTCACAAAGCATATTGGATGAGAGTGGGGCTTTCAAACAGACTATAAAGAGAGAGCACCTATACTTGAACTCCTTTTAATTTGGATGATATCATTTCTTTTTCATTTTCGCAGGTGAAATCCCAGACTTCAACAGGCTTGTCGCATGTTGTATCCTTGTACCAGAGATCTACATTGTCTACATTATTAACAACAAAGGATCTACAATGTAGAGCGTGCAAAACAACACTTGATCTTTTGGATAAAACTTTGTGTCTGTCAGAATACTTAACAATACATACATTGTCTAAAATCTGAGTTCTTTTCTGGTTCAGTCTATCAATATCCTTAAGGTGAATAGCCTTTCTTGATGAAACGATGGCCATAAGGTTAAAATGAATCTCCTCTGCTGAATATCTAAAAAAAAAGAGGTTTTAAATACAAGCCATTGTCAAAATAACAATAAAAACTTTATGACTGGTTTTGTTTTCTCAGAATCACCCTGTTTCCTGAAACAGAGCCAGGGAAACATTGAAATTTGAGAGAAGCAAAATTAACAAGACTTTGAAACTTTGAAAAGACTGGAAAATCCATATTATGTTGTTAAACAAGCCTCAATATCCAGATACAAATTCTCCAGTCTGGTCTCCATACACTTTGTTAAAGAATGAGTTGAGAGAATTTGATAAAAGATCAAAACTTTCCCTTTGGTGATCATTTCATTGATTCTCATAACCTCTTCTTTTGATTATGTACTGACATACCGTATTTATTCGAATAAGCGCTCAACCTCGAATTAGCGCCCACCTTGAATAAGCGCCCACCCTAAAGGCAGAAAAAGTTAATAAGCACCCAGCCTCGAATAAGCGCCCACCCCCTCCTCCTCCCAATCAAACTCAAATAAGCGCTCACCCCCACCCCACCCACTTGAGTGAATAAATTCTAATAAGAGACTTCCCCGAGGACAGAGTTTTCTTGCAAAATAAACATACTTCACTTGCTGAAAATGGTGAAAATTTAATAAGCGCCCAGCCTCGAATAAGCGCCCACCTCGAATAAGCACCCACTCTCAAGGTCCAGAAATTTAATAAGCGCCCAGGGAGGTTAATCGAATAAATACGGTAGTCAGGAGAAAATTGATGTTGGTCACTCTTTGGACCTGCACACTGTATGCCATACTAGGTAAAGTTTATGATTTTGACACTATGAATTCCATTCACTGTGTGAGCTAAGTCTTGACCAGCTCTGAGGACCTCTGAAGGTTCTCTACAGCTTTCTTCCCTCAATAAAAAAATTATCACATTTCCAAATTCCAATTTAATCAGAGATTTGAGACCCACAAATTTCTCAGTCTGCAAAAAGAATCTTATCTGCCACTTTTGCAGAGTAAAGTTGTCCCTTCAATTTTACTTCCTCATTACTTTTGGACATTACTGACAGACACAACACATGGATATACAAAGGTACCTACTTCTGCATTCTTGCTTCTATGATGGGTTTACAGACACCAAGCCAGTTTTCTGGAGTACACGGCCCTATCAAGACATAAGTAATTTAATTTGCACATGTCATAACAACTGTACCTAATAAGCATTGTTTTCTACAATGAGTGTATTTAATGGAAAGTGGTGCTGGCAATCAGGTTGACAAGTGAGGAGAAAGACTGGGAAAAAAAATGTGATTCCAAGGGTTTTTATACAAAGATGCCACAAGTGAATTTTTAACCTTTTTCAAACAAAGTTTGTGTAACTCCTGTAATTTAGTAAGAAAATGCCTGCATATCATGCTTACAATAGATACTGATACTCTGTATTTTGCATATGAAATTCTAATATGTCGGGGAGACGTGATCACAAATTTTTCACCTCTAACCCTGAACGAGCTTGTGATGCAAGAACCAGTCTGTGAGCAATAATTTAAATAGTACACAAGTTACAATAACTTTAAAACTTAATTCATTCATATACATTCCATTGCAAATCTACTCCTAACGATAATAATTATCGTGTTTATTACCAAGATCAATAGGCCCATCTCTTAATCCATCCAGTTCATATAGCTTGCCGTGCAGTGGAACATAAGCCACAAAGTGATACACATTCTCATCTTTCTGTGGCAGTTTAGCATCAAACTCAAACATTTGCTGTCTGAAAATGTCAGTAGAAGCATGAAGTGAATAACTTCATGAAAAAAAAACAAACTTGGATAGATTTAACTACTTTTAATTACTGATGGTGAGGCATAACTCTTTTTGAAAGCTAAAAATAAATCAAACCTGGCAAAACCATTGTGCACTTGTCTGATAACATCAGAGTTACTGAGGCTCAATCCTTTTAGCTGTTGACAATAAGAGATTTAAAATTTATTGCTTTCTAATTTGCATCAAATAACTCAATCAATTTAATTTGTTCCAAATCAAGGAGGCCCTCTTGGATGGGAAGGGGGGGGGGGGGGGGGGGTTTGGTATGTATGACCCTAATCTATATTTCAAAATCTGTCATTTCATATATTGAGTACAAAAACATGTCCCTGTTGGTATTTTAACTATTTTACAGTTGAACCTCTGCTAACGGCCACCTCTCTACAAATGGCCACTTTTTTTGTGTCAAAGGGCAAAAAAATCCATACATTGACTCTTGTTTAAAACCTCTCTACAACTGCCACCTCTACAACGAACACTTTCTTCTGTCCCCAAGGTGGCCGTTGTAGAGAGGCTCAACTGTATTCGCACTTTTCAACTCATCTTTTTGTTGTTTGTCACCATTTTAGCTGTCTTTACTCTTATGTCACTGTTTCAAGCCATGTAAACTTATTGTTGGAATTTTACCTTAACTCGGCCTTGACAACCAGAAATTTGAGTATGGGTGTAGTGTGGAAGCTCAATATAACAAAGGGCCAAGAAACTGGTGAAATATGTTCACTATAATGAGGTTTCATTATACCAAGGTTCTCTTCCATATACAGTAAAACCCTTAATATGGTCACCAATGGGCCAAAAAAAAATTGGCCGTATTAACGGGGGACTGTATTAACAAGGGTTCTTTACAAGAAAATGTATGGCCATTATGCCAGGCAGCCAAAAAAAAGTGGCCATAATAATGAGGTGACCATATCACCGAGGTGGCCGTTAAGGCGGGGTTTCACTGTATCTGACTATTACTGGGGTAAACAAAATCATTTGTTATACCAAGGAATTTGTTATATAGAGATTCATTATAGCGAGTTTCCACTGTATCATACACTTACAGATGAATCAAATGTTGCTGAAAAATCTTTGAAACTTGATAGTGTAGGTCCTAGGTCCAAGTCTGGGTGATTGCAGTTAAGAAGTACACTCAGGATGGCTTGAGTTGCACAGGCATTGGTTATGACCTAAAAAAATTAAATAAAAAGAAAAAATGAACTGTATCTAACATGCTGTACTAAGCATTCAAATCAAGCCCCAAGGAGCATGTCAACTTGTTTGAATAAAATGAGCTGGTCTCAACTTTTGTCAAATTAATTTGCCTTATCCTACATCATGTGACAAAGCCAAGATGTATAGGTATTTCACTTATTATAAGGATGGCACCAGGATGGCTCTGAAATTCCCTTCTTAGAATTTTGATTGGGCAACATTTGGCTTAGAACTCTTTAGGTCCCAAGAGTGACCAACATCAATTTTCTCCTAAAAACATCAGCAGATCATCAAGAGTAAAGGTTATGAGAATTACTTAATTGATTACCAAGGGTATGAGAATACTTTGATCTTAAACCAAATTCTCTCAACTATTCTTAAAAGAAATGTATGGACATAAGTCTGGAGAATTTGTTTGTGGATCTCGGGGCTTAAAGGGATAATGCTTAAAAAAATGTCCAACTTGCCTGTTTGGCAAAGAATATTCCAAGAGACCTGCTCTCATGTACAATGGGTCCAGCTGGCTCTTCCCCAGGCTTCCATTTGAACAGAAATATAAGACCATGAACAGGTCTGGGAATGTGACAAGTAAAAGAGAGGCAAGAATGAATCAAAAAATGAACACAACTTAAGGCAAAACTATATTGTTGTCATACCACAAACTACATCTTTTGAGCCTGTGGCTTACAGTTCTTTGTAAGGGATTTTAGGGGGGCTTTTAAATGGAGGGGCTTGTATCTGAGCGGGCTTATAAACAGAATCGAGAAAGTGCTTCGAAGCAAACTACTGGTGAAGTGCCAATTTAAAGACCATCTGCAAGTTGGCTTGCCAGCTCAGTTGGTGAGAGTGTTTCACCGGTATCGCAGAGGTCAGCGTTCGAGGCTTTCAAGTGTTCTTTTCACAACTGCATAAGTTGCATCTTCAACTGCGATCATGATCTTTTTTCCATTTATTTCTTTATTTTATCCAGCAGTTCTTATAAATTTATATGAAAGTCATATACTCTTTGTTTTATGAGTTATTTAGCTTGCAGGATTTTTTAAAACAGAATAAAGGAAACACCAGAAGAGCAGGGTGCTATTAACCTTAAATCTTCCAATGATGCTTCATCAAGACTGTAGATTTCCTCCACTTGCACACCTGAACAACCTACACAAAACAAATAAAAAATTTACCTTAAAACTTTCAGGCCTAAAATATTCCTGCAAGAAGTATGGCCAGTTGAGCCTAAATTATTATACTGTGTCCATAGCCTTTGGTTTCATCATTTGAAAAAAAATATTGTGTTTTTTAATAATTATTCTGGCATTTTAAAAGTACCTTGTAGCCTCAATCCCCTTCAAATAGCTTTTAATGCTAACTAGAAATGGAAACATGTTCTCTTTTCATTACTTTACAGTCAATAATTCGGCTTACATTAAAAAAAAAAATAAACACAAAGTGATCATGTTGATTGCAGCCCTTGACGAAAAGTGCTATTAAAATGGCTGGGATCTTAAAAATACCAGACAATTCCAAAAAAAGAAATGAAGAGATATTAGAAAATGGATTGTTTGTGTAACTACCTACCCAAATTATGCTGAGTCCCCTAGGGGAGTGGGGGGAGGGAAGAACCCTTACCCTAGCCAGACCGAGTACATCTGAACTCTGTTACCCTATATGAGACTAAACTTTCAAAATCCCTCTCTATATTAGAGTCTCTATTTTCCAAAAAGTACTGTGGTGGACGCTTTCCTCGCTGTTGAAGTAAGTGGGTAAAATTCAAATTTGCCAGTTTTATTTTTTGAGTGTCAATTTCCAGTTCCCCTAGTCTAGACAAAAAAAATTCAACTAATTGATCAGTTTCCCGGAAAATGATACCCAATTTAAGACCCAAACTTACCGATTTCTATACCCTGTCTTAGACTAAACTGCTTGAAAACCATACCCTTCACAGCCGAGCATACCTGCAGAGCCTATAATAACCCATGTGAAAGCAATGGTCACACTACAAAACTCTGCGGTATGGCCAGTACCTAACGCATGTGCACAGCCTTATCACCCGGGCAGTGGCAGCCATGGACAGCTGTTTTGCTCTTGTTGGCACTCATCAGCATGGCATAGCCCATATTTGGCAGTACCCCTCCTTCCCCAGGTGCCAAGTACCCTTCTCCCAGCCCCTACTGGGCTACTTATTTGTTACAGCTGAGCCAAAGTTCTTTTTCTATTGCCCACGTCTGATTAACACATGCTTTCCCACCCAACGAACTTGTCCAAAATTATTTTTGTTGAAATGTCCACCCATCCTTTGCTCCTCCCTTCAACCTCCTCTATCCGCTGAGTTTTAAGTGCATGCGCACACGGTGCACTTTTAAACGCAGCACGTGTACCTGTTTTTGTACTTGTTTTGGTTTCGATAATTTAAGACAACTGTTTGAATAACGAAAAATCAACCCATGCTAAATTGGTTGAATGCCCTAAAATAAAAAATTCTGGAAGTTCTTGTATGACTTGAGTAAGGAAAATCAAGCAATTAGGGCCATCTAATATTCGGTGTCTGGTGTCTATGAAACCGGATGTCGTAACTATCAAGATAGAATGGAGGGGCATTCACATCGTGCAATGCGAAGAAATTGTTCTGAATGAGTTGTGTCGCGATAAAAGCTTTTCAGAATAATAATGCCTACCAAAACCACGGATTAGTTCGGTAAAAACACCAGGATCGCTTTCAATCAAACACCATTCTCCGCCGGCCGCCATCTTGGAATTTCCCCCAGAGTTCCTTTCAGGATGAAAATCCCCTCTCTCTTTCCCAGGTTCTTTGCAAGATCCTTCAAGGAGCATGGAAACTAGAAAACAACTTTGAATTCAAGATGGCGAATCTTATGAATGAAGAAACCGATGATTAACTTGCTGATGATCTCCGCTTTCGTTGTACAAAATGAAATCGAAACATTTTGTTGTCTTGACGCTGAGCTGTAGCATTTGTACCAAAACTCTTGTTTAAGTGCTGGATTTTGTCTAGAGTGGAAGTGTGGCAACTAAACCATTTGCATGTGGCGATCACCTTTTCCGCTCAGTCCACCTGTGGCAACTACTGGAAATGGCTTCGCACCTCAGGTAGACTTACCGATGGTATAAGGAAAAAGTATTAGAAGATTTTCATCTGCGAAACTTTTCAGTGCGATGGGTCAGCGTGTACAAATCCCATCTATGAAAAAAAAAAACAGCTGATAGCTAAGGTCGAATAACTTGTACTATTTAAAAAAGAAAGTGCTTAACTATAAGCTTACGTTGAAAACAAAACAGAGAGAAAAGAGCTTGCAAACATTTTCGAGCATTTAAAGTATAAGCTTTTAAATTTCACCTCGTGGAACTTATCACCAACTTAAACTTTACAAGCTGGAGGAATTGGGGTAGTTTAGACACTGTTAAGCTATTTATGCATGTCATTCGCCCCTGTTTTTACCAAGTGGATACCAAAAAATTACTTTGAATTACAACTTTCTTTGTAGGCAAATCAACAATTTCCTTCAGGATTTCAGCAACCTTTTCCTCAAACAACTTCCTCACAATTTACAACTCCTAGACCAGGAGTTGGTCCATCTTTTCAGCCTTTTCTTCCTCCTCAAGCATCGCACAGACCATTGCAGAGCTCCATGAACAATCCACAGGTTTTATTGGGTACCAGTCAGGTTCCAGACAGATCAAGTCTGACACAGCACCTTCCACCAAGGGGATACCCATCTCCTTTGCCTCAGTCATTATCATTTAACAGCCCAATGTGGCAAATGAGGAATCCACGTCCTTCAGTACCTTCAGCTAGATTGGCACCACGACATCCTTATACTTCATCTACTGAGCCTACCACTGGGACAGTCCCTTCCCTATCCCAAGGACCATTTGTTCCATCCACTGTGCCTACCCCTGTGAGGTCTTCAACACCATTGCCAAGACAGCTTGTACCATTTCCTAGAGGGTTGGATGTGCCACTGCAACGGCCATTTTCATCACCAACTATGCCACTCCCTGTAAGGATTGGACCACTACCTCAAAGACATTCTACACCTTCTCCCGTGCCTATCCCTGAAGTTACTACAACAACAACTCCAAGACCATTCACCCCTTTGTATGGGAGGGTAACTACTCCATCCCAGAAGCCACTAACACCTTGTACTGCACCACCCCCTGTGAGGACCACTATGCCACTTCAATCACCACATGTAATATCTACTCACCCTTCTCCCATGAGGATCGCTGCACCACCCCATCAAACATTTACACCATCTCCTGTGCCATCTGTTGCTCAGAGGGTGTCTGTACCACCCCAAAGACCATTTCCACCCCCTGCTGTGCAGTCTCCTGTCTGTGTCACTACACTACCCCAGAGACCGTTAGTACCTTCTACTGTGTCATCCCCAGAAAGGGCCATAGCACCTCCCCAACCATCATTTGTGTCATCAACTCGGCCATCTCCTCTGGGAGTAACTTCACCTCCTCAAAGACCTTTTGCTCCCTCTACTATCCCTCCACCTGGAGGTTTCCCAACACCATCTCCACAACAATTTATTGCTCCTGCTGTGCCTTCTCCAAGAAAGGTCCTGTCACCTCCACAGCAATCAGTCCTTCCACAAAAAGTGTCACCACCTTCTCCCTTCAACAGCCCACCTAATGAAAGATTTCAGCCAGTGCCTCAACAGCCATTTATAACCCCTTGTACACCTCCTCCAAGGGGAGTATTAACACCTCCCCAACAGCCATTTGTGCAGTCCCCTGTACCTGCCATAAGAGGAATGACCATCCCTGGACAGCAGCCTTCACCGGTCATTAATCAGTCATGGCCAACACAAGCTTCTCAGCTATCTTCTCCCAGTGTATTTCAGGGACCTACTTCCGCTATCCCATCTTCTTTACCCTCCCATAGTGGTGTTTCTTTCCCTATGCAGCAGTTTTCTCCTCCCAGCAATTCTCCATTTCTCACAGCAAGTTCTGGGCCTTCTGCCTTAAGTCAGGGACCTTCTATTGCAGCTGCATTGGATAGGCACATCATGGAGAAGCAGATGAGGGGTATCACAAAAGTGGGTGTGCCTAGGGAGGGTACAAATATGCAACCATCCCTTGCACCTAAACAGTCTAGTTCCACTGGTCAGACAGCAGTCAAGAGATCACCAAGTCTGAGTAATACTCAAAAGAGAGCCAGTTTTCACAAAGAAGATGTGAGAGGAAGAGAGCACAGGAGCAGAAGGTTGGTTATGGTAATTATTATTACCTTTATAAAGAAAGGAAAATGATAAGCTACAATGAATGGAAGGCCCAAGATGAGTTATTCAAATCACTGTTTTGCTTCCTAGATAAGTTAATTTTTATGTCTTTTTAGTTGCTTTGAAAATTTGGTGTTTGATCTCCCCTAACATCAAGTACATGTAAATACGTCCTGTCAATTTTTGCTTATTACTATTGTTTTTTTTTTTTTATTGAAAGGCATTACAGCCTTGGGTCACATGGCAGTAGACCTCGAGTTTCCCGCTGTTTTTCCCCTCCTCCTCCTGACATAGAACGTGTGGTGAAGTGTGTGGTGGTAGATGAATATTATATCAAGAAAAAGGATGACCAGGTAAAATAGTATTTTCTAAGTGTACCTTTGTCTTAAAAATTCTCAGTCACCATGTCCTATTCTTTTCACCATGTCCCATTTTTTTCCATTTTGCTGAATAGTAAGGATCTGTTTCTTTTGGCTTTCTTAGTCAGTATTATCGTTTTGTTTTCAGGTCTTTTTTATCTTAACACTGTAAGCCCCAATAAATACAGATTCTCCAAACAGATCTCCACATATTTCTTAAACTATAAGTAGAGAGAATTTGTTAAAATATCAAAGCATTTTCCCTTTAGTGATCATCTTATAAATTCTCCTAACCATTTCTCTTGACTACAGCTGCATGTATTGATTTTGTTAGAAGAAAATTGATGTTGATCACTCTTTGGACTTAATAGACCCAATGCAAAAATGGCCACAGTAGTTCATATTCTTTTGTTAATATTCAAATCAGCCTTGCTAGCCTTGTTCTTAAGTACAATATTCAAAAGAATACCTTATCTCAAGCCAGGCTTTAATTCAAACAAAAGAATATTAACCCAGCAGCCATTTTTACATTGGGTCCATGGGTTAATATTTTTTACTGTAGATGGAAAGCTGTCATGTTGAAGGAACAGAGAACCTTTCTGAACTGCATAACAGATTTAAGAAGGAGATATTAAACATGGAATCCATAGGAAGAGCTGATGATGACACTGAGAGTATTAACAGTGAGAGAAGTCATCCTTCTGATCAATATAACAGTGATGTAGAATCTCTGGGTGAAAGTGATATTACTAGGAGTGGAAACCCAGTAAAGTCGAGGCTGCGACTCTTTCCAAGTGATGATGAAGAAAACAGTGATGAAGACAGTAGTGATGACGACAGCCGTGCTTTGAGTGACAGCAGTTCTGAAAGTGATAATGGCGAAGGTGGAGACATAAGTGGTGATAATGATGATGATGATGATGAGGAGGATCATCATGTCAACAAAGGTCCAAGTGTAGCAGAGATAAGGAGGAGAAAAATTGAAGATCCCCGGCGACTTCATCCTGAACTGTGGTTCAATGAGGCTGGAGAGGTACTGTAATATTATGTGAAATTTGTTGTGGCCCATTTAAGGCTATGATTCATATTAATATTCATTTCAGTGCTGAATGAATTATTATTAATTCCAATTTTATTATTACTTTAATTCAATTCACTGGACTGCTCTTAGTATTTTAGAGGAGACCTGTCTGATCTGTCACAGTGATGGGTTTTTGACATGTTTATCGCGTTGATCGAGAACTCCACACACTGAAAAGTTTGGAGCTTAAAACTATGGCTTAAGTTCAGAATTTTCAGAATTTTTTACCTGATAGAATCCTTGTTGATGTGCTTTTTTGTGTTTGCATTTTTAAAAGCCTCTTTTAATGCCCTGACATCTTCATTAATAATATTTTAAAACCTTGATGCCATCTATGTGCTGAGACATACGGAATGCTGCCATAGCAATTTTGTAATTTCACATGTAAAATTATAAATTTATGTTGGAAGTTTGTTCCAGAATCAAGGAGTAATTTGTTACCAGTGATATAATTATAATTTAAAATTTTTCTAATGATCTCTTTATAATTTTATTTTTGGATTGTTTGACTATTCCTTTTGTTAACCAAATAACATATTTAATTTTATAGACAAATGATGGCCCAGTCTGCCGATGTAGTTCATCTGACAAATGTCAAGGAATTCGCCATGGGGTTTACCCTGGTGAAACTGTAAGTATGCATGTAATGGGCAACCTCCACCCATAGCTTATAGCAAAATAACGCATTGGCTTAATTGATTTATTTTTTCATCTTCTTGACATTAGGTTATCACACCATGCAACCCTATGACCAACAATGCTGACAAACTACATCACTACTGGGTGACTGTCACACCACACACTAACTTTATGGTGAGTTTCAAGATATTCAGACCTTTGGCGAAAAATAAGTGACTTGCTACAGTGTATGAATATGAGTGAGCATTTCAATGCCAGTGCAAAAAAAAATATTTTAGCAAAGTTTACATTTCAATTCTTTACACTGATAGTATGAGTCAAGCATTTACTATAATAACTGCAGTGTACTTGTTAGTTACATGTATTTCAATGATCTCTTGATAGCACTGTTGACAATTAAGACTGAAAATTGCAAACAAAGGCTTGATTCAAAACTTGAAGATGAGCACTCCAGTTTCAGTTTCATCCTTGGTTTCAGTTTTATTTTTGTACAGTGTTTTATGTCGGACATAACTGTTGACAAACATACTATTAAGGAAAGTACTTAAAATTGAACCAACTGTACAAACCATTGACAAGTGAGAACTGAACCAGTTTCTTTTTTATTTGCCCCTTATTTTCAGTTTCATTTCCTTCTCAGTATTACACAAAGGAAAGGCTTTTCTCGCAAATTCTACATTATAATCGAAAAGAGAGGAATGATTCTTACTTTGGCCATTCCAGTCCATGGGAGTACATAGAAATATTTCACACTAAATGGCTCAGATATGTATTTATGTGGAAATATTTACAAACAACATCTTCATCCAGTATTGATCTATCCTTAATTCGTACATTATTAATGACTAGATTATTAATTTAATTCTGTTGTCATTGTAGACATCAAATCCAAGTATAATCTATTCTGAGAGAAAAAATTACACCTTTGAGGGCTTTTCTATGTTTTCTCATCACCCACTTGAGCAGGTGAGGATTTAAAAAGTAAACAAAAGGTAACAAGTGTATGTGTTTTTCAAAACCTTTGTGCCTGCTTGATTAAAATAAACTGTACTCCATGCCTTGATAACACTGGTAAATGTGCAGGTTTTTCAAACATTTTCCTTATAAACACTTACTGTATAATCATGTTACACTGTTTTCTTAAGTGTGTGATTTATTCTGATTTTTTTTTCACTTGTTCTAACCTTCTGATGATTGCCCAAAATATATAGCTACTTATGTCGAACTGTAGCTGCTATAAGGAAATTAAATAATTAACAAGTACTGGATGAGGTTGAGCAAAATATTGTGATTTGTCAGTGGCGTGCAGATCAATATTATTATTTACTGAAGCCAAAAGCTGAGGCAAATCTGATTGATCTGTGAGACAGTTATTTGTAGGTCACATGGTGGGCTCTTGGCCACTGAAAAAGGAGAAAAATTTGCATTGAATGATAAAGACATTATTTTATTTCAACATATTGCCAAATGTTGTTAGCTGCATTTTTTACTACTTTATTTCCTGCAGGTACCCCTTTGTTCTGTGATACGATTCAACATTGAATACACTCTACATGTTATTAGTCAGCCAGTCCCAGAGGTGAGGATCTAATTTTTGGAGAGAAAATTCTGAGAAGTCTCCTTGCTATTTTCAGTGGCCACACCCATGTCAATATGACGACATGATTTTCACCAGTAAAGCAAGCACAAGTGCAAGCCTAAGTGTTCTTTTTTATTGTTGAAAATGACTACAATCGGCACAAATCAGAAGGATCAGAAATTTTTTTTTCTTGTCCTAACTGCTCATGTGCATGTTCTTGTGCTAGTGAAATCACACTAAAATGCTTTGATTCCCTGGTGAATAAAATGTTGATTATAAAACATACATGTGTGCCTCTAGCTGTTGAGTCTGTGGACAGAATCTGTGATCATTCATTTGAAGGCCAAAATGACAATGTAAGTCTGATGTACTTTTTTGTGATGCTTTCAATAGTGCTGTACGAGGTGGTTCTAACTATTAATTCCATGCATGAAATCCTTTGCTTGTTACCTTTCTACAATGCAATATAGACCTCTTCAGCATTACTTTTACTTGTTGCTTTCATTTCCAACCATTTTAGGAAAAAAAGGAATAATATTAGTCACTAATTGGTCGCTAGTTTGTCTCTTAAGTTTGCTTGTGAGTTTTTAATATTTATTACAAAATTAATGTAATCTCTTTCAGAACTTCTGCATGAAAGATCTTGAGCTGTTTTCAGAATTTCTGTTTTACAAAGTGCTTGAACTGGCTGACTGGAACTTCACAGGTATGTTTAAACATGTTACTAGACCTAATAGAATTGGTTCAGAACTAACAACAGGATATTAGCTGCAAGCATAAAAGTCGCAGGTCAAATAGCATTGTTGTATTTTCTGTTGTGCTTTGTTTCAACCAAAATGTTTCTGTTATAACAATAATAGCAGCTGAAGTTACCTTTAGTAGTAGCGATTGAGTGAAACCAAAAAAAACCTTTAAATTGGAAAAAAAAAACCGAAACCTTTGGAAACCTTATTTTCGATCAGGTTTTGCCAGTATTACACCTGCATACCTTTTCCCGTTGCTCAGATTTTCCCTTTGCTGGTTGGGAACCAGAAAAAGGACTCTCCAACTCCTGAAGTATTTATGCATGTATTACTTGTTCAATTTAACTCGCAAGACAATTCTTCTGCAGGGAATGTACAGGATTCATGTAGACGTTACCACTTTATGCCAAGATTTGTTCATAGAGCTGATGGTTAGAGCATGTTATCACTTTTATCGTTTTTGTCATTTTAATATCATTCGTTTCTAAAATGTCTAGAAAGCAGTAGTGTTATAAAAAGCATGAGTTTAATTTTTGTGAACAGTTTGTCAAACAGGTAGAGCCTTTAGCTTTGTTTTACAACTGTCTCCCACTTTGTTTTTCGACAGGAGACAAATATGTTAGGTACAAGGCGGATTCGTTAGTTGTGGAAACACAGTGTATCAAATAATTATAATGAAGCAAAAATTAGACATAATAAAGTTGCATCCCTCTTGAAAATAATCGGATTTTTTCAGTCGTTCCAATACTCTTTATCACAATGAAGTTGCTTGGGCAAATTCTACAGACAAGTCCTCATTTACCTGCTTCAAACCACAGATCTTTTAAAGTAGATATTAAGGGTTGCCTAAAGCATTGCCAACTTTTTAATTCTTTGCATTCATAATTTTCATGACACTGTTTTTTTCCTTTGTTCAGACACAGATGATTCCAAGGCCTGCCACGAGCTTCTCTCAATGAGCCAAGTGTTGTCTCATGTTCTGAGTTCAGCTGAACCTCTCATAAAGGTAATTATGTTCAAAAGTGAATGCCAGAAAGGCTTATGTTTGTCTTCCTATCTTAGCGAGGATTCTTCTGTAAGAAGTTGAATTCTTCATGGAGTTTATCTAACTAAATAGGATTCACTTTCACCGCTTTTTTGCTCTTTTTGTGTCTGGCAGCCAAGTCATTTCGAGCTCAGCGCTGAGAAATGGGAAGAGTACAACAAATCCTGCAAAAATACAATTGTCTTGAACCCAGACAAGGTGAGGTGCAAGTTTCTTAATCGTTCAGGAGGCAAACATTTTATTGTCATTCCTCTAGGGATAAAACAGTCTCTTTCACTGTGCCTCTGTCTTTAATAAAAGTTCCTGCCACTTGTTTATTTCTGATATAATTTCCTCTTATTCTGACAACAGAAGCCAGCTGCTATAAGAGTTGATAACTTACAGTTTTGCAAGACAACCAAAGGCTTGTCGAAAGGCAAGGTGAGATGGTTTTGGTTGTGTGTGAGTGTAATGGAATTGGTTATTCAGAGAAAGACTCTTCTCTCAAGACTGTGTCGTTACCATTAAGTTGTAAATTCTCTGTTGTTACCAAATGTACATTCGTCTTGATTGTAAAAATACTATTGCTGCTTATGATGCTGATCACAACTCAAAACTGAAGAAGCTTATAGACCTTGCTATTCCTAAATGTTTTTCAATTGCTGACGTTCTTCCGAAAGACATGTGGAACTTCTTGACGTGGATCACTTGAAATGTGGAGTAAAAAGCCAGGACAGTTTTAGATGTTACGGTTGCCCATTAAGTTCGGTAATGTCATATTTCATTTCACTTTATCAGATGTACCCGTATATTGTCCATCACAGTATTAGGCCAGTGCAGATGAGTTTTGCAGGAGATCCCAAGTAAGTTCTTTTTCATTTGTTTTTCCTATCGACAATGGCGACATTTTCATTTGCCTCCGTGTTGTCGTATCTTAAGGTCCCCGACGACTCCAGATCTTAACAGGAGTGCCTTGTTAACCATCTTTTAACCAACTTAATTGCTTCACTATAGTTCCTTTCATTGCTTTTTTAAGCTTTTGACATTGGACCGTTTACCGAGAATCCGTCAACTCCACTGCAGAGCACTTCTTAAAATCAGTAAAGTTGCCAAGTTTTAGAGTGATTTGTTGAAGACTAGGCCGTCAAGCCGCCAATTTGTCCTGACGTTTGTATGGTGAGAGCAGGTTTGCGCCTCCATACAAACGGGCATTAGCGTCTGTAGAATTTCACGAGTTTGCAAAGCTATATCTTCGCTTGCAGCACTTTCAAACTTAGCAAGTGTACTTATGTTAAGGCGCTTTTTCCAGCGATGTTGGTCTATATTCCCAATTGTCCATGTCAAAAGATGAAAAAAGTGTTAAAGGGTCCAGGGGCGGATCCAGGATTTTTTTTAGGAGGGGGTGCACTCGTCTCTTGCTCTACTTCAACACCAATAAACCACATAGTTTTTGTTTTTTGCAGAATACCATTTGTATTAGAAAACCGCAGGTCATCTGAGGGGGGGGGGGGGGGGTGCGCACCCCCTGCACCCTCCCCCTAGATCCGCCCCTGGGGTCTATTTAGTACCCGCTATACTGCTTTCAACTCGCACCACAAACCTTGAAAGGGTCTATTTAGTACCAGCTATACTACTTGCATCTCAGAACAAAAACCGTGAAAGGTTCCACTTAGGACCCGTCATACTACTTAAATCATGGACCAGTTCTTTTGTTAGCATTTCGTTATTATTAGCTAGTTTTTAGAAGTCTTTCGTACAACTAGCCAGCAAAAGTGCAATAAAATATATAGAGAAGAAAAGGAACATCTTTACGAGAGGAATCGTACCTGCCAAAAAAAAAAAGAAAAGATTTCAAGTAGGCAGGAGAGTCCAAATGAAAGAAATATGGATAGTCTATGTACAAGATACATGCGAGCTACAATGGAAATAATAGTGCTTTACATCAAAGCACATTCCACTGATCGAATTCTTATATAGACCATTTGCACGATGGCTTCATTTTACTAATACTAGTTGTGCAAATTAGGCCTTTTGTTGTTTTTAACCTGGCTGGGATTTCCAAATTTATATATGAAGGGAAAAACCAAATGAATTCTGTTAGTAGTAGTAAAATGACGCCATCGTGCAAATGGCCTGGATCTCTTATGCAAACGTCAGCTCGCCAATCGCTATCTACGAGGCAGTATCTATACCACAGTGCTATAGTTACCATGACAATGTATTGTAAGAAACTAGTTTTTCTTTTAATCACTCACATTTTGGTAATTTTTTTTTCAGGTATCAAAAGTTACTTAGGACTCACAACAAGTTAAGAAGCCTCATCTCCAACACGTAAGCAAATTTCCTTGATTGTTACATGAACTGGCAGTTACATGCGAAAATAATATTGTGTGATTTCTTAAACTTTATGTTATTTCTTTTCAGGCCAATACCGACTCGTAAGAATCAAGATAAGCTTGTTAAATTAAAGGTAATTGTAAAATGTTATTAACTTATATCATTTAATTCCGTTAACTTCCGAAAAAGATATTGATAATACTTCATCCCCAGGATCAAAAGTTAAAACTGCATACTAAATAAACAGTACCGTAAGAAAGTACTGCTGAAGAGGTTTCATTTGAATGGTCACACCACAGGGTTTCATACACAAACTCAAAAGTTAGCTCTTCTTACTAAACAATCAATAGTATATGAAGGAACTGCTCAGTATCTTTCATTTGAATGGCCACCGGTACGTAAGGATTTTATCCACAACCTTAAAAGGAGCCTGAGAAAACACCCGATATTCCACGACGCCACCACTGGTCTCTCCGCGAGGGAACGCAAAGTGACCTCTGAGGAACGAGCGCAGAAATTCTATACTGATGACGTGTCACTACTCAGATTTAGGTAGTGCTTCTGATTGGTCATGCCGCGAGGGAAATTTGCTTCAGCCAATCAGAAGCGTTACAGAGATCTGGGTAGTGACACGTCATCAGTATGGAATTTTTGCGCTTGTTCCTCAGACGTCATTTTGGCGGGAAAACCAACTGTGGCGTCTCAAAATGTCGGCTGTTCTTACAATAACCTACACGTTCACACAATAATTACTCTAGCCTGAGGGTCTTAACTGCGAACTGATCACCGCCATTTGTGCTTAACTTTCAGATTGAGCTAGAGAACATGCGCCTAACAAGGTAAAGATAAGCTCAGTGATAACGAATTATTTTTTGGCGAGAGTCAGACGATATTTTTGTCAGTCGTTTTTCATTTCTTTCGGCCTCTAAGTTAAACTGTTTTCCTTTAGGAAGTCTTTAAGAGTCTGCTTTTGTTTCAGCGCAATGCGCCGTGATGTAGTTGTAGAGGTGAGCAGCAGAGGCATGGTCAAAACAGGATTAAAATCTGATATCTGTCAGGTGAGTTGATTGCTCTGATATATATTAATTTTCAGGTGACGCCTCAAGGGAACAACTGAAAGTACATCTCACTGGGTGATTCTGTGTATTTTGGGTTACCCCGATTTTCTCTTTTTATTTCAATATTCCCATCCAAGCCCTCCTTCGTGCCTCTCACAACCAACGTTAACTACATTTGTAGGGAATGGTGGCTTTAAAAGTTGTAATAACGTGTGACCGGAACATATTTTCGTTAGACCTATTGATATGAGAAACGCGTTGTTCTTGACGCACGCGGGCGAGTCCAACAGTAGTGATCACAGGACTGATAATCAGTAACAATCATCTCATATCCAACAAGCGCGAGTGGAATAATTGTTTTATTAAAAACGCCCACAAAATATCGAGATTTTTTCCGACTTTATTTGTAAAAACAATCGATTTTCAGCTTGTTTTTAATTTTAAGCAGACGCGTACAATTACCATATTTGGAGAGCATGGTATAATGGCTCATATACTAAGATGGCTAAGCCAATCAGAGCACTAGAATTGCATTATCCAATGATTCAGTTTTTGGTAATTCCCATTGTTCTCTCAATCTTCTAGCACGCTCTCCTGCTTCCTGTGCTAGTTCATCATGTTCGCTACCACGTGAGTCTTCATTCACTGGATGAGAAAATGGGTTACGTGTTCAAAGATCGCGCCTTACTTCAGGTAAAATACAAGTTCAGTGACCTACCTGGTTACCAGGGCCTCTTCTTCCTGTCACCTGGAGCGAGAGACTGGGGCGGGCGGACGCGAAAAAGAGGGGCCCTGGGAACAAGGTTGGCAGATGAGCTCTGACTGGTGCATTTTCTTCTGTACGTATTCTTTAATTAACTAAAAGAAAAACGACAAAGGCTTACAAGCAACATACCTTGTTGTTTCTTAAATGGAATTAGGCTAAAGGACAGAAACCAAGAAAACAATAAATACGAGTTTGCAACAGAGTTGACGTAATGTGTTGAGCATTCGTAAATAGATAAAGAACATGGTAAAAAGTCGTCTTTTTCGGATAGAATAAATCAATTGTACGAAAAAGATTCAGCGTCCACCGGACAGTAGGTAGATTTCTTTAGCAAACAATTCTATACAGATATTTCATCCTGTTTGATTTACTTTTTGTTGGAATGAAAAGCACCCAAGGAACAAAAAAAACCAAACCCATGTTCTTTTCCTTGAAGTTGTCTAATGAAATGAGCTGTATTTTGGTTCTTGTTTAACAGCTCGCGTTGACGCATCCTTCGTATCACCTTAATTTTGGTATGAATCCAGACCACGCGCGAAACTCTCTTTCAAACTGTGGTGTAAAGCAACCTCGATATGGAGACAGGAAAATACGACGTCTACACACGCGCAAAAAAGGTATGGCATGAGAATTTACCATGACCAATGCAGCCTCAATACTTTAGCACTCCCCAAATTACACAGTGCGCGCGCGTGAAGCAGCGTCGTTTTGGCGGGAAAACGCGATAGCCGTCATCATTACACTACGGGTTTTAGCGCGGATGTCGTCATATTTAATGACGAAAACAAGATATCAAATGTTAGAAGATAATCATTTTGCGATCGGGAGAGGGTTAAAACATCCTTCAATAAGAATAACCCTATTATCTTTTCTGGTTAATAAAATAACTATAATGAAGCTTTCTGGCATGTCTATTTTTTGAACATACGCGAAATCTCGTTTTCCAATCTAAAGATCTCTAATGGATTGTCTTTGAATGCTCGAGGAAGTTAAAACGAATTCTGCTTTTTTTGTGTGTGTGCTTAGGCATCACGCAGCTTATCCGAGTAATGTCCAATCTGGGAAAAATGGAGGAACATCAGTCAATGTAAGTTTATCCTAACTGTTTTCCCCAGGCCATAAATAAGTCTATTTAACAACTGCTTAGCGATAGGTTTTAAAAACGACGTTTACCGTGTGGAAGGAATAACCCATATACATGATGACGTCAAACTTGCTTATTCACCACCAAACCTCGTTGCGAAAAAATTCTTTGCATTTTCACCGTTTGTGCGTGAATATTCTTTTCAATTTAAATACACTGGGAATTCATTGTTGTCAAATTTCAAAACGTTTGAATTCCAAACTTAGAGGTAAAATTTGTACGTCTGAATTAAACGCGCACAAGGCTACAGCCTTTTTTTACCAGGAAAGAAAATGAAAACGATAGCCTCAGAGGCAAGTGGCTGTGGCTTGTGGGTGACTTTTCAAAGCGGGTTAATGCTATTTTCCTAAGCAGTATAGTATAGTAACTTTACTCTGAAGAAAGAAGCGATTCACCCAAAGATTTACCCAGTTTCAAAAGCAAAAAAGAAAGAACTCAATGAATGATATGTGCTTAAGTCGGTTCATTTATCGTTACAGTCCTCTTACCGTATTACAATCTTGTGGTCGTCACTAACTATACCTAACTAACCTTGCTAACCTCTAGTTTTGTGGATGATTCTGGCACTCTCGCTAATTCCAAACGTCGTACAGCTAAAAGGAAACTAACCAGAGGCGAGTCACGAAATATGCTAGACAGGTAGTGTAGTCAGAAAGACAGTGATTTATAGATAGATAGACAGACAGATTGACAGTCAGACAGAAAAGCATAGAGACAGACAGAAAGATTGGCCTTAGCAAGTGATGACATCATATCGTCTGTCCTTCTGTTCAGAATGACAGCAGAAAGGTGGAATAACCAGCGTTAAGAAAACATGCCAAACTTTAAGTTTAAATGTGTTAAGATATTTTGTTGGTGTTGCCGATGGTGTAACTGCCAAAGGACCTCATACACAAGATTGAAAAGACAAGGAGCAATATTCACATTACCACATAATACCTTACCTACAACAGTTTCCGCGACACCAATGACATGACATGACACCACAAATATACAGAAGACATAGTTGATTTGGATTCAGAGGGCAAACTCAGTGTTGTTTTGTAGAAAACAGTCTTAATTTTGACACAGGTACTTAAGACAGTAAAAATATGACAAGTTTGAATGTTTTTCCTTAAAAAGCACTTTTTTTGTGGTTCTACTTAGGATTCGACATAATGAAAGGCTTGAATTCCTGGGAGATGCCGTTTTGGAGTTGATATGCAGGTGAGTAACGGGACCAATGAGTCATTCATTTTCAATAAGCCATTTCATCGTATTCATTCTTTTTTTTCTCTCGGCGTTGTCTGTTTATGTGACATGTTGTGCAAAATACTCGTACCATACTGATCGTCCAGCCACTGCTTGCGTTTCAGATCCTTGTAGTTAAACTTTTAAACAGACGTCATTGATTTATCCAATCTTATTTTTCCTTTGTTGGCATCTTGTTCCTGTTGTAGTATTCACTTGTATTTCATGCTGCCGTCCAAACCCGAAGGTTATCTGGCCATGTACCGTTCTTCTTTGGTGCAGAACAAACATCTTGCTCAACTAGCCAAGGTAATTACGCACGGTATAAATTGCTCCACCTTTGTAAATTTTTTTGTAAACGCAATAATTTGAGGTGTTTTAAATTCTCCAGAAATTAGGATTATCAGATTACATGCAGTACTCCCACGGGTAAGTACCCTCTTTGAGGATTGCTGTAAATCTTGGTTTCCCTGTGTTTCCTTGGAGTATCCTCAGTGAATAGAAGGAAATGTTATTCTTACAGGCCTGACCTGTGTTTGGAAGAAGATCTCAGCCATGCCATGGCTAACTGTTTTGAGGCTCTACTTGGTAAGTTTATAAGAGGCATTACACTTGGAAGTTGGAAGTTTAGTTAGATTTTATGTATGTGAATTCAACTTGGGCTAAAACTCGGAACCAATCCTAACCCGTTAAAACAATGAAAGTAAAGGCTTTTTGGGCTTAGCGTCGATAAAATTACAGCTCTTTAAAGTCTGGTTGCTTCTCAAGTGATTGATATTCTGTTTTCAAACAAATTCAAACAGATAATCAAATGAGTTCAGCATCTGGTCTTTATTATTGGTAAAACAATAGGAAAAAAGATAAAACGAAACATAGCTTTTGGGGTTTACAGCCTTAAATTGAACGACGTCGATTAATTTTAAAAGGCTTCGTTTAATCTTTTTGCAAAAGAAAGAGAATCAAATCTACAAGCAGAAAAACTCTTATGAAATTTCTTTCTCTGAATTTCTATTTCTTAGGTGCCATGTACTTGGAAAGTGGCCTAAAATCCGCCACGCAATTTTTCACTAAACTGGCATTCGATGAAGAGGTTTGTTTGCATGATAACTTGCTGATCTTTTTTTGCTTGTTCTCCCTTTGGTTTCTGCATATCACTCTTGACGACGTTTCCGAGCTCTAAACATTGGTTGTATGTTAGTAGTACAGAAGGGACCGGAATAAGTCTCTTTATGGATTCTCATTAATAAGTGCGCGTTTATGAAGGCGCAAACGAATTGTGGGTAACCTACCGACAATACGACAGTGACAGGCGTAGTGAGAATTTTTCTCTGCTACCACCGTCGCTACCACAATTCTATTGTTCCACCACCGAAACTAATAGACAGTAAAAGCGGCAAGAAATAAAAGGTCAATAATTATGCTGTTTTCGTGGGAATTTTGTTCCCGAAACAGAATGACGCCATCAAAGTTAACGCTTTTCCTAACATGCTTATAACAATATACAGCGTACTCATGTCTTTCCGCACTTGCAAATTTCCCCCTTCCATTTCCGTCATTATATTTTATGAAACTCGCTTAGAAAAGATCCTAAATGACTTTCCAATTGGATAAAAGCTAACTTGGCTTGAAATTTCTGTTTTAGGAACTAAGAGAAGTTTGGACCAACCTACCCAAACATCCTTTGCAGGTAAGTATTAGTAATTAAGATTTTCTTATATTTAAACATCCTCGATATTTTTACGATCCTAAGAGAAGTTTCAGCCGAGACGTACCTCTTTGATTGCGGGAAAACCGAACCCGAGATACAAAAGATGGCCTTCTTAGAAATATTTTAAATAGTTACTGCCTCCTTTAACGCAATTTGGCACATTTGCACAAGAATGAAGTATTGGAAAATCAGAACAGAAAGGGAGGAGAATGGTGAAAATAAGTTTACCTTTGTGCCAGATTGGTATAAGGTAACGAGGGCTTCACTCGTTCAGGCCTTGTGATAATGGCGAGAAGAGGGAACATCTAGATCTTGTAATAATGGCCAAGGGGCAAAGGGGGGGGGGGGGGGGGGCTCATCTAGGCCCTGTGATAATGACTGGAGGAGTCGTCCAGACCTTGTGATGATGGCCAAGGGACTCATCTAGGCCTTGTGATAATACCGGGGCGGGGTCATCCAGACCTTCTGATCATGGCTGGGGGCCTCATCCAGACCTTTTCATAATAGGAGGACCGGGCTCTTCTCCTAGATTTGACACTGTATCTGAAGATTCTGCCTTGCGTGTCCGCCTGAGAGAAAATAACAGCTATTGTTTGAAGATGAATCCAGTGTGTACCTTGTATATTTTTTTGTAGGCCCAGATGCCAGATGGTGACAGGCACCTAATAGCATCATCCCAACTTCTTCAGGTTTTTCTTCTCAGTTTCTTTACGTTTACGTTTCCTTTTTCTTTCGTTAAAAAAACTGACGATTTAGAGCTGACTCACAGGATTTTTCTTTTACTTTCTGCACATCAGAAATTACAGGAGTTTGAAGAAGCCAGCGGAATCGAATTCACCCACATTCGCTTGTTAGCGCGTGCCTTTACTCACGCACAAGTTGGCTTTAATAACCTCACGCTGTAAGTACAACTGATTACAATTTCCTTTAGTAGCTGATGTCATTGCGCAAGGTCCCCTGTGAGTGGTACCTTTCTCCATCATAGTCCTGATCTTCTTCCCCTTCTTCTAATGAAGAGGAAATCTGTAAATTTACACATAACATGATCATGAGTTGCGAGCTGGCAAATGCCTTAAGTTACTTCAAGTTCCCTGAGGTACCAAGAATACGCTATTTCCAACCAAAATTGAGTTGTTACTCAGCAGTGCGTGAAAAACAGAAGGCTGGAATTCCACCTTGTCCTTTAGAGCAGCATTTCGCACATTTTGTTCGCCCAGGTAGTCACATGTTTGTCTTAGTTTGAGATTTGGTTTGAAAACGACTTGCCCGGACACTTACTAATACTTACTCCGGGGGAAAGTCAACGTGTCCAGGACGACTGTTTATCAGAGAGCTAGTATCTGTTTGTCTGGAAGGAGCGTTGCTTGTCGAATCAGACAGATACTGCTGCGTAGAAAACTTCCATCTTTTTTGTGGCTGAGTTTTGAGACCTTTCTCGTTACGTGAGACACAAAGCATTTTTCGTCCATGGTTAGGTTAGCTCTTTAAAAGGAGTGGTTATCAGACATATTGAAATTATGTTCTCTTTATATTTTTGTTAGCGGAAGTAACCAACGAATGGAATTTTTGGGAGACTCCGTTCTGCAATTCGTTGTGTCGGTATATCTCTTCAGGCATTTTCCAGACCACCACGAGGGGCATCTAACGGTATAGAGTGCTGTTGTTACAATTTCTTACAAGTTGAAACAAAAGAATTCAAATTTTGTTTCGTAAAATCCTTAGAAATATATAAATGATAAATATTTTGTACCTCGCGTAATCACGTGAGTGATCACGCAGTGAAATCACTTCCCCACTCCCCTTTCCAATCGAACGCATTTCGAATTTTAAATTACCAGGAGTAAAATAAATACATCTTAGCTTTCAACTAGCATTTCAAAACTGGCAACACTGTACTTTTTATTCTACACAAGATTGCGTGAGCCTTGATGTATAATTATTCTATTAAGTCCAAATGGTCGTTAAGACGTACAGGAAAGTACCTGATATGTTATACACAAGTTATACAATCTATATCAATTTAGAAGTGATTATCGATAGTTATCGATTTATCGATTGGTTTTCCGATATCGGTTTTTATTGATTGGATACTTTCTACTCTTTTTTGACAGCTTCTGCGCAGTTCTCTTGTAAATCATCGAATCCAAGCGAAGCTCGCTCGAGAACTTGGACTAGATAAACTGATCAATTTTGGATCCAAGGTATGTATCACGTGCAAGGCACGTGACCCTTGTGTCTTACTCGATTTGTTGACCACACATTGTTCTTCAGGGGAGTCTTCCGTATTATAAGGGGTACGAACAGTCCTCGTAAAGTTTGCAAAGAACTTTCTGTTGAACGGTAAGCACACCCAGAACAAAAATGTTGCCTTTTGATGGTGCTAATAATTCAATTTGAATTTCCCAATGCGTCGACGCAAGATTGGTTCGTAGGTTATTAATGTATGCCAGATTTTGTTTGTAAACTCCTGTTCTCATGTTTGCGGTACATTTGCAGGTAGGAATGAAGGCTTTCCGCGAGAAAATTCTCGCTGACACACTGGAAGGTAAGTTAAGTGGTTTTTTTAATTGCCTTTAAAGACGGTGTTGTGTTATTTAATTTTATTTAAAATTAATCTTAATCTTACTTTCTCTCCTAAAGCTTTTGTGGCTGCTTTGTACGTCGACAAAGGCCTTAGACATGTGGAGGTATTTTGTCGCGTTTGTCTCTTCCCTCGCCTTGAGGTAAAAACTACTTTTGATAATTTAACTCCTACATTCCTTCCAACTGAACTAAGTCATCCACTGGTCATGTACACAGCCGATTTTTGTATGTGTGTCATAACGCAACGCTCCTCCCTACAGGAAGGGCGTTGCGTGACGACACAAAGAGACTACTTACCCACGGGTCCTTCTACGTTTGCGTTGGTGTCTCTTTTGGTCATCTTGTTCTCCAACCTCGTTCCCAGGATCCTCGACGCGATTAGCAAAAATGCGTTAATTGCCACGGCAACTTAAATGTATAACAAGTGACCTACAATAACTTATGTTACTGGGCTTTAAGAGGGTGCTTGAGACTCCACGACATTACTCTCAACCTAGTCCGTGGGTTCTTCTCGTTCTTCAATATGGCGGTGGAAGTTATCTCTACATACCGTAAAATACAGGAATAGCTCCGAGCCCTTTTGAAGTCTTCCGCTGACCAACCCACATCCGATAAATGCATGCTTAATCCTCCCTCGTCTTCTAACATGGCCTTCATTTACCTTCATCCACCTTTGTTTACCTCCATTTGCCTTCATTCACCTTCACCCACAATCATCTACCTTCACCTTCATCCACCTTCATTAGCCTTCATTTACCTTCATTGATCTTCATTAGCCTTCCTTTGCCTTCATCTACCTCCTTTATTTACCTGCCTTCGTTAACCTTCATTCATTTTCATCTACCTCCATTAGCCTATTTTACCTTCATTCACCTCCACTAGCCTTCCCTCATCTTTTTTCACCGTCACCTACCTCCTCTAGCCTTCATTTACCTTCACGGACCTTCACCAGGCTCAAAATTCACCGTCATATCTCTTTTATTGTGCATAAGCGCTCATCAACGTTCTTGTCCTATCATGTCACATGAACCTAGTTTAGTGGCCTTTAGTTCCCCAAACTGAGTCTCCTTTAGCTTAGTGCTAGAGAATATGTAGAGTAACCAGAAGGTCATAGGTGGGGAGTACTCGGATCGTTTTCTTCCGAGCTGCCTGTGTTACTAAATGAAAAGTCATCCTTCTCAAGTGTTCACCAGGCTTCAAATTCGCCATCACATCTCTATCATTAAATGTGTTTTAACTTCGTGTTTTTACCCATAGGAGTTCATTATTAACCAGGACTGGATGGACGCGAAGTCGCAATTACAGCAGTGTTGTCTAACTTCCCGCGAGCAGGGAAAAGCACCAGATCTTCCACAATACAAGTGAGTCCAAGACAAAACTGCTCCAGTGATTCGTCTCCCTTCTAGGGCCCAACTCCTGGGACAGGTTGACACTTGGTGTCAATTGGTATCTCCTGAAGATTGTTGGACACACGTTTTTCATGTTGTTAATGTAATGCAATTATGATATCTCTGTAGGGTTCTACAAAATAAAGGTCCTGCCCACCACAAGTACTATGCAGGTAAAGTATTGCTCAAAATGGTAGGGCTATCAGAGCTTTTTCTGGCGCTTATATTTGTGAAAAACGCGTGTCACTATAAAGACTAGACTGAAAGCGGAGACAGCGCATGAAAAGTCACTGAAACTCAGGGTAGGCTCATTAATAGCTGAAGCAGTGAATAGGCTATTTCCGAATTCAAAATGTTCTCGTTTCAAAAATAAGACCAAATGCGAAATCATTAATGTGAAAATGAGTTATATTTGCACGAGGGTTAAAACTATGATTTTATTTTATGTATCAAAGACTTTGCCCGCCTCGGTTTCGTTTCGAGAAAGAGGAAATGGCAATTCTCTTCTTTATTACGACAGAAATCTAAAGAAGCTAAATAGCCTTTGTAACCTGCATTATGGCGGACTAAATTGAGAACGTTCCTTGCTGTAACTGGGCCTTCATTTTTAGCTTTGCTCTTTCTCTAGTGTTTCCACCCTCAAAAGTCACATTGTAACTAAATGCTTTTAGTGTTTCTTATTCTATTCTCTCTCTCTCTAACAGTTGCTGTTTATTACAAGGACACAAGACTGGGCTCTGGCGAAGGAAATAGGTGAGCGTCATGGCCGCGCAGAGCGGCGCTAGCCTGCGCCACTTACGGAACTGGGCCCCCACCGGTGTAGCAGGATTTAAGTACTCACCATGAGTGGCCTGTTAAAAAAGCCATAGTCGATTTGCCAATCAGAATGAAAGGAAATTCGAAACGTATTTCCGGTAATTCGTTGAGTCCGTTGGGGGCCCAGAACAAGGATATCGGTGCTGCAGGGTCTCGTTTCTCTAAAGTTCCGATAACTAAAGGGCCCGTAAAGTTGATGCTGTTTACATGCAATATAGAGGTTTCAATAGTTTTGCATCTAACTATCAGTTAATGAAACAAATGGAGTAGTTTTCTAGCCAGGACCCGCGCTCGTATTCTTTCTATTTCGATTTGAATATTTGATTTCGGACCCGAAAAATTATCGGGACTTTCGAGAAACGGGCCCCTGCTCCGCAGACGTTACTAACCGAGTTTAAAATTGCGTCTGCGAGGCAGGCTACGCAGGCGATGTTCGCCATGAAAAGGGGTTCTTCTCAAAGAAATAGTCAGAGACTGAAGTTGTCGATAATTTTTACCATCTTCAAACTCAAATATCCTTCATTTTCTTCCTGCAGCATCCAACAAGCAGAAATGGCAGCAGCCAAAGACGCGCTGGCCTCTCGTAAGTGATAAAAATTTTTTAGCAGAAAAGAAGTGTCCGTCGTTTACCTTATGGAATCCAGTACGGGAAATCCGGAATCCAAAGCGTGAAATCCAGAATCCAAGACTGTCTTGGATTACCTTACTTGGAGAAGCCCTAGCCTGCGTAGCATGGCGGTTTTGTCGGGCGCACGACTGAGCGGCGAAGCCGCGAGAAAAATAAAAACCGCCCGCCCGGATTGGTGGCCTTTTCAACTGCCACCCCCTTCAACTCAATCTCAATCGCGGTTTCTCTGTCCTCGCCCGCCTTTATTACTATGCGCACCCACCCAAGACCGTCATGCTACGCAGGCTAGGGAAACCCCAGCCAGACTTGTGATAATTAGTTTTGTCTCTCATACAAAGTAGAGGAGTCGTTAACAATTGCTCTTTGAACATCGTTTATTTAGTGGGAGGACACACCATACAAACAATGCCTTGTAACCAAGTTTTTTCTAATCATCAAATTGTAAACAAAATGAATCGAACTAAGTCTGTTTTTTAGGCTTTCAATATCGCACCAATCCTGCATGCGTTATCTTAAAACAGCTATGAACAACTCGGTCAGATTTGTCCGCAAGTTAGCTTTTTGAAGACCTAAACTGAACAGCAACTCGAATCTTTTGGTTAGACCAAAAGCAATTTTCTATAAAATCTGTGTGACAAAGCAAAAAAGCGAGCTCGATATGCGAGCCGCGAGTTGGGTGAACGGCAGCACGAGAGAAAAGAGACTTGCTTACTTGTTTATACCCCGGAGGATTTTCTCCATAAGTTACTATACGGGGCCGGGAGGCTCCGCCTGAAAGCGGTGCCTTTTCCAGGCTTCAGGTGTATGAAAGGTCAGGGATTTCACGGATTGAAGTATGTGAAAGGGTGGGGAAATCTGTCATTTAGGTATTTGAAAGATACTTTTGTTAAAATATATTGAAAAGGTTCACCTCATGCCCGTATCCTTTTAGTTTAATTATTTCTGCCGTAGTATACTTCATTAGGGAGCTTAAGCATCAACGATGGCGACCGCTACGAAAAGGTCACTTAAAAAGTGAATTCTCGCTGCTTCAAACTTTATCGCGCTTATTCCATCTCGTTTAATTCGTCAAATGTCGGCAAAGTTTTTTGGAGTTAAATTCTAAAGGACTGTTATTTAAAGTTCAAAACAAGGAAAAGGAAGTTGTTGTCTTGTGTTCCTGTCCTCGACAAAACGTGAAATAAGTCACTTTCACGTTGTAGTCGTGCAACGACGGCAAAGAAATGTACAAAAAAAGCGTGATGCACGTGCAAAGTTGTTGTTTTGCTAATCTAAACCTATTGCTTTTTTGCCGTTCTCTTTGCTGAAGGGGAACCATTTGGAAATGGAAAGTATAGGGAAGGGTTACTTTTTTTTGTCAAAAATGGCATTTTTTAAAAAAATTAGGGATTGGACATCGGGTCTGCGCCTCTCCGTACGAAACTTTCTTGAGCCCCCCCGCCCCCCTCCATCGGGGATTATGTTGCGTCTGACTGAAGTTCTTTGTTTCTGTACAGACTATTTCCCAGAACTAGCGCGACAAAAGCGTCTGTTAGACCGAAAACACCAGGACCGACGACGAAACTATTGGAACAAAGTGCCGCGCCGAGAGAGGGAGAAGGACGAGCAAGACAAAGACACGGAAATTCAACCTCGGTGGGAGGAGATGGAAACTTTTGAGGTGCAAGAGCGAAGGAATGTAGGAGAAAAGGAAAATATGAATGTTGACCAGGAAAGAGAAAATTGGGAAATGGAAAATGAGAGAACCGGTCAGGAAAGAGAAAACTGGGAAATGGAAAATGAGAGCACCGGGCAGGAAAGAGAAAACTGGGAAATGGAAAATGAGAGCACCGGCCAGGAAAGAGAAAACTGGGAAATGGAAAATGAGAGCACCGGCCAGGAAAGAGAAAACTGGGAAATGGAAGATGTGAACCTTCAGGAAAGAGAAACCTGGGAGAGGAACGACGGGAATGCCTGTGGAACAACAGAGAATCGGGAAACGGAATGTAGCGATCACACGTTGAGATGGGATTTGTGCCATGGACGAGCGAACGTAGAGGAAGAACCAAAGGGCACAACGGAAGAGTGGGAAAGGGAAGGTGGAAATATTTTGGAAAGATGGGACGGAAGTGGAGGCCAAAATGTGGTGAGAGAGAATTTGAGAGATGTAAACGTTGATTCAAAAGTGAATTTGGATGAGGAAGGTAGAAATAAGATGGATAGCGAAAAGGGCGAGAATGATTGGACAGAGAACTGGGAGGTCGAAAATACCGTTTCAGAAGAAAACTGGGAAGAAACGGACGGCGGCGAAAGAAAGAATTGGGAAGAAGCTGGGATCGAAAGTTCGAAGGAACGGTGCGTTAAAGATGGAACTATTGAACATAACATGATAAACAGTATGAAGGAGAAGGCTAAAAATGAGCACGGCGAGACAAAGGAACTCTGGGTAGTTGATTAATTGTTTTTGATTCGTAACGTTACTAAGGGAGTGCTGCGTGACGGTGATGTCATATGAAATTGAGCTGAGTGTCGTTTGCAGTCATTTCTGTAGTGCAATTATGGCGTGACAGGTTGAAGAGCGTGTCGATTTTTGCCCTCCAGAGAAGACCAGCAATTGTCGTCGTTAATTTTTAATCCTTGAATCAAAAAGTCAAGAAGACTTTAAAAATAAGAATGAGAGAAATTAAGAATTTATGATTTGTAGTCATTTTAGTGTTTTGCAGTTCGGCATCATTTTTTACGTCATATTCCACCCATACGCTCTCTCCTTTATCAGGAATTTATTTATGAACACATCATCAATCCATCGAAAATGTAAATTAAACTGTACAGTTTCAGGAAATAAATCAGACAACTCTTTTTTATTGATGTCGTTGTTGGTTTGAATACCGGTTCTTGTATTAGCTGACTATCTGTTATTAGTAAAATCCAACTAGTAGTCTATTATCAATGCTGCGTTCTGATTGGTTGAGCTACTACTAGGCTATATGTTATAGCCCACCAGTAGCGAAAAGCGCGGGCTTTTTGGCGGCAAAAAAGGATTAACGTCTAGTTTTAACTAGCTAAAATTTTTTTATTCTCGATATTTTTGACCAACTAGTTGGATTTTACTAAAACAATTATTCCTCTCGCCCTCATGGCCTAAGAGTCAATAGCCCATTCGGCCTTAGGCCTCATGGGCTATTGACTCAGAGCCCTTTCGGGCTCGAGGAATAATTGTTAATTATCTGAGTTGTGATGTAACTGTTCAAAGAAAGGGAAAGGCGGAAAATACCATCCCCAAACGTAAATTTTGTTGAAGTCGAAGTTCTTAGCCCAAACTTCAGTTCAAATCTCTTTTCCATCAACTGATCAATAAAATAATAATAAATAAATACGCATAATAACAAAACGAAAACGGAAATGCAATTTGTTTTTCAGTTCATAATCCATAGTAGGCTCTTTGCAGCTAGCCATTCACGTGGTACAAAACCGCCTTGCTGGAGAACAAAAGTCGCACTGGGACTGTATGCCTTTTGTTTTTTCTTGTCCCAGCGCGACTTTGCTCTCCAGTATGGCGGTTTTGTACCTCGTGAATTGCTAGCTGCAAAGGGCCTATTTTTTGGGAGTAAAGCACCAAGTTGATGGGAAATTTAAAAATTTGAGTGTTTATCCACAACACCGCCGGAAGAAACACTTGGCAATGATCGTCTCCCGAATAAGTCATACCACAGAAGACGTAAAACAAAACAAAACAAAAACTAAAGCAAGTCAATAGAAGAGTGCACGGTTGTACCCATTTTTCACGAATTCCTACGCAATGTATATCCCCAAGGTTTAAAAACTTGCTTGTATAATCTCCTTCCTTCTGGAAATCTGGATTTGGTGCAAATTATTTTAGCCACGATGTTTTGATTGTGGTCCATTAGTTTTCCATCAAATACTTCGAATGGGTAAATATTTGAGCACGTTTTTCAAACAACAAACAACAACAAATCCCATTTTTGATCATTTTTCGAAATCCAGCGCCAGCTCGATGTCCATGGGGGTGGGTACGTGTTCTACCAAAATATCGAAATGCATTATGGGTGTTAGGCTTCAGGGAAAATATGGCGGACGATGTGCAGGTTTTCGATGGTTCCTGATCAAGAACAACTGTTTACTGCCTGAAAACAGCGAAAAGTTATCCTCTTGCTATTCTTGAATCGTGGGGGAAAAAGTTCTGTTTTTTTGCTGCTCAAATTTTTCTTCAAACTGGCCACTGCCTTTATTTAAAACTGATCTATTCTAGAAGTTCTAATATCAAATCGATAGCTTGTATCATATGCCGGAACAATGTGAAGAACACGAGAGGGCACCGCTTTGTTTGATGAACGTTTTGAGGAATTTGTTTGCAATAGAATACTGGATAATACCGTTTCTTTACTGAAGGAGATAATCAGCTGTTTGGATCACGCAAGAGAACAAGGTGCTCTTTGCAATTTCTGTTCTGTTGATCCGGACAGCGATCACGTCGATACATGCCCTACAAAGTATCCTCTCTGGAGGTGTTCAGTTCGTGGTTCAAGTTCACAAGAAAATGCCGCCTTGTCCTCATTTGAATTCTCTCGAAGAAATTAACGTGGAGGAGATCAAGAGGAAAAAAATGAGTGATGCACATGTAAGTTGATTAATTTTATGCTTAGTCATTTTGACAATGGAACATCAATTGATAAAAGCATATCCATTGCTGTGAATTCGCTGTATGGTGAAACAAATTAACGAAATAATAGTAACGCCTTGGCTAATTCCTCTGTCATAGATAGATTTGTAAGTGATTGTTTTGATTTAATTATGTTTTTTTTGGTTACAAAACCTTACGCTATTTGTCAGTTTTAAGGTAATTAAAAATATTGTTAGTGTTTGCAGGCTTTTCTTATCTCCCTACAAAGTAAACTTAATTTGTTATAAACTATTCGTGATCTAAATGTTGCTTGCTACAGGCGAACACAGCTGGGTTTCATAATTTGTAGTTGTAGTACATGGAAAGCCTGATTTTCTTTCAAAGATACAGAAGTGTGTATATATAAAATTAAAAATATAAATATTTTAATGCTTGAATATTTGTTTGAAAGGCCAGGAAGGCACACTCAGTGTTTTAAGGCATTGCCAAAGATTAAGTTGTTCTTGTAATTTGCATTGGTCTTTTCTAAAGATTGAGAGACAAAAGTTTATATGTGAGGTTTGTAGTAGCGTTACAGCAAACATTCACAGGCACGTTGCAGCCACGTTAATGATTTATATTGTTTATGCCATATATATTTTTATTGAATGTGCCATGTTGCATATCAAGAAATAATATTATTTTTCCAAACCAGATGAGAATCACCATACACTAAAGTATTTGCCATGGACTGATAATTATTTTTAAGTCACAAACTGCACCTGTCCTCATCGAAAACATTTTTTTGAAGCTTAGATATAGCTAAATTTATTCTCTTTGTGCTTACCATTCAGAAATTCCTTACTTATGAATTACTTCTTTTAATGGACAAATTTATTTCATGTGTCACTTCAAACTGAAATGAGAAAGGATACTTTGCTGTATTTTAACTCTTTCATTTTATAGCAAGTTATGACAGGGTGATTTATGGCTTTAATTTTGAAATGCGGGGATGTTCCATGTTGTTACCGTTCAAATGAAACCACTTTGGCAGAAATTTTGTGTGCTACTAATCTTAGATTTTACAGAAAGAAAATTGAATTTTTTTGTTAATTTTTTTCCTTGGCATTTTCACCTTATTTTTCACTTTGCCATATTGTTATAAGTTATATAAAAAAAATACAGACAATGTATGCTTCTCTCTTTCGAGAGCAGAGATGGCATAATGGTGAAAGCGCTTCCCTCCTGCTAGTAATAAGTTAATTGCCTATGGCATCAGCATCCTATTATATGTCATGTGGGTTTAGTTGTTTGTTCTTATTCTTGCTCTGAGATATATTTCACTGGACACTCCTGTTTCCATCTCTTCTAAAAAAATCAACACTTGCAAATTCCAATTCAATCTGTAACACTAGAAGACATTCAAAGTTGTTGAGTTCTTATTAAACAGCTCATGTTTCTTAGGTAAATGAATACGTTTCATGAAGTGAATACCTTTTGAAGGTTACACATGGCCGGTTGATGAAGGTCCTAGTAAAATTTTGGTTCTTTAAAGACCTGTAACAAAACCGTTTTTTTTTTAATGGGTGGTATCTAGTTTCTCGTTATAACACCCCCCCGCTTGATCAAAAAAAGATTTCACTATGCAAATGAATGCCTAAGATAAAAAGATACTGCTTAAATGAATAAAGGGGAAAACAAGAGTAAATCTGTACTTAAACATTGACAGTATCTGTTCTACAATCTTTGATGCCAATAGGTTCTTTACAACAAATGGCTTGTCATGGTAACCAGGCCTGTGGCCAATTTCTTGAAGGTTTCAATAATTACTAGGCCCAAAAGGCTGTTTTATGTTTGCCATGTTTACAGTCAAGATTGAGAGTTAAATAGTTTTAAAAATGATACAATAAAATTATCAGGTAAAGAAACATTAATTAGGGTGTAAAGAAAATCATTCTTGCAGCTTGCCATTTGGGCAAGCTGAAGCTAGCATTTACTAGCCCAGACATCATTTCATCTAGTCCCAAAAGCTTTTTGACAAGTAGAATTGACTTCACAGTTCTGTTGTTATTCGAATTCCTCAAAAAACATCACTGCCTGTTGGGCAAGGTAAACACAGAATGCACTAGCTCGATAGCAACATTCATTAGCTGTGGGCTATTGGACACTACTTTCTTTGCATGCTGCATTAATACACTGGTTAAGGGGCTATGGTAGAACTGACCCATCTTTGGGCTTGTAAAGTTACTGCAACTTTCAAAAAATGGGCCCCAGATCTTATTCATATTGGTCTTGTTACCTGGTACATAACACTCAAACGTCTGCTAAGGGACACCCACTTATTCAAGGTCTTAGCAAAATACAAATCATACATTTTTAACTTCCTGTTTTAAGTGAAAATTTCCTCTTGTCCTAAAGGCGCCATCTGAGGGGTCGGGAGGTTCGACTGGGCTGGCAGTGTGTAATGATATTTAAACCTTATAGCTGTTTTCTTACACTTGTTTACAAATGGAGGAATCTCCGAAGCAACTCACTTCAAATCTTGGTAGAAATTGAAGATACTGCGATTTGTTAACATAGTATACACACCAGTGAACCAACAAGTAATCTTATTGGTTTGCTTGGCAGGGGCACTGTGATCAATGTGAGAAGTCGGGATCAGACCTTTGGATTTGTTTAAAGGTGAGTGACAAACTGCTATGTATAGTGGAATTTATTTTAACCTAAAAATTCCTTTAAAATTCCTTTTACCATCCAAACACTGTAAACTTCTGATTTTTTATCTGAATTTCCATGTTTCTTGGAGGTTTGAAATACTGTGATTCCAACGTGGTTTAGTTAATTTTCCTCCAAGGTGTCTTGTGAGAATTTTATATGTATATGTATATTTTTATATTTTATATGTATAATTGGAGCTTTAAGCCTATCACAGGAGTAGAGCTCTCATGAGTTTCAAATTTGCTCAGGGAAGAAAAATATATATAATATTATGTTCTCTCAGGAGAAATTTTTTTATATACCGGTATGTCTTTTCTGTTAACAGAGGTGTCAGCAAAGAATACTGTCAGTTACACCCCTAATCATTACCAATCACTTTGTTTTGTTTTAATGTAATGTTTACTGGAAATATCTCATCCCTGCCAGCAACTGTCCATGTACTTTGGCTAGTGCAGACATCTTCAGAAGTTATTGAAACCCAAGTGTTCTTATTTTTTTTCTTTCAGAAGTGTTGCTCATTTGTAGGGTGTGGAAGATTTGGGAATAATCACATTGAGCTTCACAGTCAGGTATACTGTCTTAGGTTGTTCCCTCTTAGATGTCTTTACTGCAACAATTAAAAAAAGAGACTTTCAGTTTTATTGCTCATTTGCATTGGTGTTATCAAATTTCAAAATAAAAATGATCAGTCTTTGTGTGGTTGTAGCTTCATACTTATTTTTATAGTCATTTCAGTTTTATAAAGCTCTTTGTTTTGTAACAAAGAACTTTTAAATATCCATGCATTTGTATCATGCCAGATTAAATGTTACTGAGAGTAGTTTCAAGTTTTCAGTATAATTATTATGAATGGTTCTCATGTTGTAATAAGTATAATAATTTTATATAGATTGAGCATAGGCTAAAAGCGAAGCTCCCATTGAGAAATTTATAACTTACTTCAAGCCGTAAACTTGTAACCATTGAAAGAAATCCACTTGGAGTTGGTCCTGCCATCAGTTGAAAAACTAGTAACTTGTCAGCAGGTAACTTCAAAAAAACATATTAATTTTATAACCTCCATGTGTTGACACCTGAGCCAATGCACGGACAGTCAAACATGTGCACGGTCATGCAACGACCAAAATTTCTTGGATGGATAGAGAACCAAATTTTCTTATCTATGGGGCTCTGCTTGGACACGCTTTCCTCTGCTAATATGTTACTGGCTCTTGGATGATGGCTATTTGCTTTCACTAGAAACTGGGTAATCCAAGTTTGTGATAAATAATATGGCTAAAACATTTGTCTGAGTATCTCATATGTAAAACCCAGCCATTCCTAAATCTTGGCCAGACTGTATGCAGTTTTTGCAGAAAACAGTGTATCGTCTAACAGATTCTTGATTAAGGGTGATTTCAATTTCTGCTTTTGATAGTGTGACGGTGAATACAGGCATTGGTAGTGTCTATTGTCAGTAACACTATAACAGTAGAACAGAAGCTATTATTTTTTGATAAGTGGAAGATAGGTAAAATATTTTAGTGAAATCAATCTTTTTACTAACATATCATGGTACTTCTTAGTTTGACTATTTCTCTTGGATAATGCAAAAAAAATGATAGTTTTCTACTGAAATAACCTCTTGTTACATATAGTATTATTTTGACACTAAATTTCATTTTTGTTATGATAATTATTTCTCTATTTTTTTTTCAGGAATCAAAGCATCACTTGTGCTTACGACTTCAAGATTTCAGCATGTGGTGTTTTAGTTGCCATTCTGAGGTGCAGCCATCTGATGGATCATCAGGCTCAGCCAACAGTGAAGTCACTAGTTCTCCAAGGCCAAAGGTACATTTATCATCTCCTACTTAACAGTTAGGGGGCGCACTCAAAATTTCTGTCACCCGAGATAGATGATGGGGGATTGAATCACTTGATAAAATAACAATCAATAGTCAGTGGAAAAAAGTTTGTGAATTTTAACATAATTTTGGTCGATGGGTTATTATATGAGTGCTATTGTCAAGCAAGACATTACCTTTCTGTCTGTGATTGTTTTCACGATATTAATATTGTTCCCTAGGCTCATGAAGTCCTTGACATTGAAGATGCTCTTGAATTAGAAAAAGGTTTGAAACCAAGAGGTGAGATAGTAAATATTTTATTCTTATTTGTACCATGAACATTAACCCCATAAGCCCCAATATCTGCATACAAATTCTCCAAACTGACCTTTATACAGTTTGTTACTGCATTAGTTGGGAGAAAAACATCAGAGCATTACTTTTTGCTTTAGTGATCGTATTATCAATTCTCATAACCTTTTCTCTTGGTTTAGTATCAGTTATAATGTTAGAAGAAAATTGATGTTTGTCACTCTTTGCATTTAAAGGGTCAAATGAAAGGATCCACTAGAAATAACCTCTCAAAATGTCGAGAATAAAGGCTCTTGCATTTTGGTTAAGATCATAATATAAGTAACCATGTCATAGTTCAGGCCAGGAAATATAATTGATGATCACACGCCCTGCACCTCAGATCTTGAGCCAGTAGCTTATGGAACAAAGATCATAAACAATTTTTTTTCTCCAAGAGCTGCACATTTACAGTACACACAGATGCCCATCTTGCTTAAACATTGCAGAGTCCATCATAGTAGCTAATACAGGCACTGTATTAACAAAAGAAATTTTATTTTAGGATTGTGTGGCTTAGCAAACATTGGAAATACATGTTACATGAATGCTGCCCTGCAGGCTCTATCAAACTGGTAACTATATCATCTTACAAAACTCAACCATGAAGTTTTTTACTTTTGGATTGATGGCCTTAGAGTAACGATAACCAAAAAGATATGAAAAATGAGTATGGCATTATTTTTGTTATATGTATGAAAAGCTTTTATAAAGGCTGAGTGTAAATGGACACAAGCAAGTATTGCACTGTCATGTGCTCTGCTAAATTGACGTATCTCCCAAATTAGGAATTAATCATTATAATCATGTTGTCTTGTATTGAGCCCAAGTTCTTGTATTGGACACGTCATGCCTGTCAGATTGACAAGATGATGTGCTCACTGACAAGCAGACAAGCTGTTATGGTGACAGGTTGCTGTAAAGCTAAGACCTGCGGTTTCATTAAGGTTTTGACCAGGAGACCAATTGGGTTTGACACCCAGGCAAAGAATTGGCAAGGCCCTTGTGCCCCTAGGGGAGTCCGAGGGCTGAAATTCTGTAGGGCAGAGATGAGTTTTCCTGCATTCTGAAGCTACAGACAATGTCTTTCATGAATTGCAAACTGGCAGGCTAAAACTTCTGTAAAGCTGGTCCAACCAAATCGATTTAGTAAAGTCTTAAGACATGGACACTTATAATTATTGAAAATCTCCGTAAATACTATTTGATAATCAAACAGCTTATTATCAGTGTTCTATACAGCAAGCATTTTGGTGATGCCCTGCTGACAGCTTTATTATTGTACTTCAATTTCAGCCCACCCCTTACACAGTATTTCTTGGAATGTGGCAGTTTTGCAAAAGAAACCAAGAACACTGCTGTCTCTAGAAACTATTTGTCTTTAATCAATGAATTATGGTCTAGGAAAAGGTGTAGTATGAACTTGTTGTTGTTTTTTTAACCCCTATACTCAACGGATTGACTGTGATCAGGGCTGTGATAGGGAGTTCAAGCAATGATGACGGCAACGTCAGTGAAAATGGCGAAAAAAAGCAATAGGTTAAGATTAGCAAAACAATGACTCTGCATGTGCGTGACATATTTTTGTACATTTTTTTGCCATCGACCAAGACGTGAAAATGCCTAATTTCACATGTGTGGAGGACATGAACACAAGACCATGACTTTCCTTTTCTTTTCCTGAACTTGGATACGGTGTTTTAAAATTCAACTCCAGAAAGAATTACCAACATTTGACGAACTGAACGAGATAGAATAAGCACAATAAGATTTGAAGTACTGAGATTTCACTGTGTAAGTGACATTTTCATCGTTGTCGCCATCATTGTTACATAAGCTCCCTATTAAGGGCTGATTGGGGGGGAGGGGAGATTTCCCCTGGCTACTATGAACATGACCTGTAGCTAATTTCACAGGTGAATAGAATCAAAATAAAACCAAAAGAAATCCCTAACTGTTTGATTTCCTGCCTACTCGATGCATTTACCTGGCAACTTATAATCTTAGTGACATGATTCCCTGCTATGATGCCACTGGTAAATTTTCCAAAATCCAAAAGGTTTGTCATCTGAATGTAGTCAAATAATTTAGCCCTCAGAATTTGGTCTGCTTTTCTACATACATGTTCCATATCCATGCATAACTCATTTTTTTGTTTTCAGACCAAAGTATGTTGTACCTTCTCAGCTGCTGCGTAGTGTAAGACTTGTCAACCCACAGTTCAGAGGTTATGGGCAACAGGTGTGTCAATTGATTTTCAGATAATAATTTTATGCCCTAATTTATCTTTCACACTGGTTTCAAGTTCACAGTGTACAAAAAGTTTCCAGGAAGTTGGGTTGGTAAGTAAATAGATTGATAATTCTTAAATGTGATTGTTGCTGTAAAGCCCCATTAGGGAGGAGACAGTTAAGTTAATATGCAATGGAGCATGTCTAATTTTTGGAAGTCCTGTTTTCCCAGTTCAATGAACTCCAAAAAGAAGTTTGTGTCCCTTTGTTTTCTTCATTGTTATCTTTGGTTTACAGTTTGAGACATTTATGGCCATATTTTGGGAATGGGAGTGTTTTGTGCAAAATGGTAAAAGCGTGTTTCATGCTTAAAGGAAGAAGTGTGTTGTCAGGAGCAGCCTGGTGCCTTTGGAGCACAGCCCAGAGAAAGGTCATATCCTCATCGTAACAAACATGAAACACATAAATAACAATAATTGTTAACAATAATAAATATCATTTTTCATTTGCTTATCACTTCATCTCATCAGAGTTCCACTGTGCTCATTTAGAGCAACTGTTAACCAATTTTGAGCTGAGAATCACTGTTTTATCATTTTGCATTACCATTTTAGGATGCTCAGGAGTTTTTACGTTGCATTATGGATCAGTTACATGAGGAGCTGAAGCAGCCTCTGCCACCTCTTGCAGAAGACTCAGCGTCGTCAGAGAGCGATGATGATGAACCAAACCATCACAATAAGAGACTGCTAGGAGGAACAAGTTTGTCATATGATGAGAATGTACACAAAGGTATTGTTGTAACCTCTGGTATCCTGACCAGCGGGTTTACTCCCTTGCTTTTTTAGGAGCATGCGTACGGGGCCTCATCATTGGTGTGCATGAGGCGACCGTGAAATAACTTCAAGTTTCTCTCAAGTTTTTTCCAAGTTCTCAAGTGTTTTTGTAAGCCATTTGTTTCAGTTTTTTTTCTCGTGCTATGGATTTCTAAGGGGCATATGTGGTGATCGTTTTGTAAGATACTTATGAGTCATTCAGCTTCCTGTATGATTAAACATTTTGTTGCTTTTATTGTCACAAATATCATGTACCACCATTCGCTGTTACAATTATTGTAATATAGTTGAAACCTTGCTAATGGGTTTTTCTGTTCGCGCACACCTCATTTCAGTGAGCATTTACTTAACCCTTTAGGTCCCAAGAGTGGCCAACATCAAAATATTGTCACTTTCTTGTCCCAAGGGTTTCTGCTTACATGGGGCTGGGCGGTTACCCTCTATCAAGGCTGTGCTCTAGCAGAACCCAGTGGCCCCTGGCACCCAACTTTTGCACAGCCTTGCTCTATATTGTCAATACAAATCAGTATAATAATACAAATATAATAATTATTGTATTTGTCACAAAACAACTGGCATGGTCTTCTAGAAATTTTGATAAGAAAATAAAAGTTTCTCATGTGTAGGGTAATTTATATTATCAATATTTTATTTTAATTTAACAACCTCAGTTTCAATTTGATTTTCCTTGTCTTAGTAGATGATGATGTAGAGATGTACTCTGACAGTGGAGAAGACACTGCGGATGATAAACCACTTCATACAAATTCAACCAAAGAACAAGTTTGCCAAGAAGAGCAACACAAAACAAGCAATGCCAGACAAATGAAAACAAGTCATGATGCTGTTAATCTGAGTGATATAACAGTGTCAGTTGAAGATGAGTGCATGAGTGAAGGTGAAAGTGAGCAGGTTGATGAGGATATGGATGCTGATGACAGTGCATTATTGAGGGAAGAGAAACCTGTTGAACAAGGCAAAAAGGAGAAGCTAACGCCCACTGCCCACTCTCAGCCTTGCCAGGCTGAACAACCCAGAAAGAAGCCAAGAAAAGAGACAAGTAAATATAATAAAAATATTATTATTTTTTTATGTATTATATTTATTTAACTGTAATTCATCCAACATGGCAGATATTTGAAAATCCTCACTAGCAGGAAACAAACTGGGTAGTTATTCATATTAATTTTGACATGATAATTAATCATAAGTGATTATAGTCCTTTACAAAACGTGATTTGCTGCGCCGTCCCTTCGCAAAACTACTAAATATCAAGGTAGCTTCAGAATAAACTGTGCTCGGACCTACAACACCCTACCGAGAATCATTAGGCACGTAGAGACTCACAACAAAGTTAAAATCAAGCTAAAGCGCCATTTTAAACAGTAATGCCTGCAGTTTATGTTCCCTTTGTAACTTGATTAATTTTCTAGTTTTAATGTTTTATTGTCTGTGTTTTTGTGTTGTGTCAGGGCTCCAGTTAAACTAGCTCTGCTAAATTGGATGCCCCTGGATAAATATTGATCTAAAAAACGGCAATAACAGTATTACAGCATCTAAGATGTGGAAATGAATCCCTAACTGTCAAAAGTTTTGATATTCAAGGTAATTGCCCTGTTCTTTTTCCTAGGTGAGAAAAAGAAGGTGCCAGTGAACTACAGCAGCATAGTAACAGATTTATTTGATGGCACAATTCAGAGCTCAGTGCAGTGTTTAACATGCCACAGGGTAACCAACATTATCTTTAAATAATATAACTAAAGGGGTCTTTACATGAAAAAACTCTCACTAGTACAAATTCCATTCTGGAATGACCACTTAATTTCATATCTGGTTTACATGTTTCATCTCTAGTGTGACATAACCAGCTTGGATTGACAAAAAAATACACATCCTGTTCCAATCCATGGGGAGGCCAATTTTATACCAAAATGAGTGGTTATTCTCTGTTTACTATAATAATTATTAACACTGTTGGAAGATTTAGCACTAGAGTGAATTCTTGCCACAGTACAGGAATTGAGGTGAACCCACACCAATTTGACTTATTCAGGTATTTTTCTGGTGGTGTCATGACTTGTAATCACATACAGAGCCACAAGAGGGAACTAGGGTTAACTATGTCTACTGTTGTGCTTAAAAAAGTCAATATTTTTCATTTACAAAATGAAGGTTTCTTCAAGAGCAGAAACGTTTCAGGATGTGTCTCTGCCAATTCCAGGTAAGAATGATATTTATTCGTAGTTAACTAAATGTACTTTGGTCAAATCTCTACTATCAGCCACCTCTTTATGACAATCATTTGTCTCTGTTGCACATTTTGTGTCACAGAACTTAAAACTGCTCAAAAGGTTGTTTTGTACATTAATTCATTCCAATCGATTCCATTCCTGTAAATATTTTTTTCTTGTGCTCATTTGTGCTGCATGCGTTTACTATACATTGTAAAACCATGTATTTTACCAGTAGGTAATTATGAGGTTGTATAGAACCAGGAGGACATGAACTTGTACTCATGGTCTATGGTCAATGCTAAAACGTTCTATTTTCTGTTGAATCTGCATTTCAACATTATTCTTCAGCATTTGAAAGTCTGAGAAACTTAAATCCTCTATTGGAGCATTTCTCAAGGGCTTCATTAAAATTTGAAGTAGACAGCTACCAGTAGTTTGATACAGGTAACCTTCTGTATCAGCAAAGAATCTTTCTTTAATATTACTTCGATGAAGGGAAAAAGTAGCGCACTTTTCTGAGGAAAGTAGCCAGTGCTTCTGATTGGCCATAAAAAATAGACTTTGAGAGTCCTATTTTGAGGACACTAGTGGAAATGGGAATACCATGTTGTGTGGTCATCTGAGCCGCATGAAGGCGTCTCCAAGGCAAAGGAAGTACATGTATTGTACCTTCATTTCTCAGTTATTTTAAAACCCTGAATAGTTGTCCAGTCCTGGGAATTGAACCCTTGATCTCCTACTTTGCAATTAAGCTCTATACCAACTGAGTAAATTTTGTTGTACTGAAGAGTTACTTAATTCTGTTACTGATTTCATGCCTGTATTATTCCACTGTCAGGCAAGGATGAGTTGACTGTCCTTCATGCATCTCAGTGTACTCCACTTGCATCATGTTCATCTGCGATGGATGTGGAACGAGACAAAGGCTGGATAGCGTCTATATTTGAATGGCTAAGAAGGTACTATGGGAAAAATCCTTAAGATTCTTAGTTATTTGAATGACAGGATGTGTAAACTTATATCACTGACTGTTAAAATTTATTACTTATTGTATCTTGACAGGTGGTTTCTGGGTCCTCAGGTTACACTTCAGGATTGCCTCTCAGCTTTCTTCTCTGCTGATGAACTTAAAGGTACTTCATACAGTATTATGAAAAGGTAGAAATACGGATATTTTATTACCAGGATTATTTTATCATCATATTCCTCTCACAGTCCCGGTGACACGTAGGGTGCAAACAATATTTTTCCATTCTGGCTTGCTTTTGCCTAACTGAATATCAGTCCAGCTCTTCCTTTCAAATTGAGTCTTTCTCGTCAAGAAGGGTTTGGCTTGGCCCTTCCTCGGACCCCAAAATTGTTCAATTTCTTGCTTGCATTTCTGTAACCATTTCTGGTTTTACAAGAGTGGGTGGTTAACTTCAAACCTCAATCCCCAACCTTGAGGGCTAGGGGCTGTTCTTTTTCTGGTCTCTATCCCTCAACCAATCTTTTATATATTTAAACCTGCAAGGGGCTGGAGTTTAAGCCGGCATAGCCCTTGTGGTCACTGGGACATGCTAACCTCTCCACTGCAGCAAAGTGCCAGCCCATAGTGAACAAGCTTTTTTTTATTTATTAAAACGTTAAATTTTTTAAAATAACTTATTCCCTTTTGATTACTGTTGTCTTTTCTTTTGGTTTGTTCTTCAGGGGACAATATGTACAGCTGTGAAAAGTGCAAAAAGTAAGCCGCTGCTTTATTTTCTTTGATGTTTCAGTGAGAAACTATTCCTTTTGTCTTTTGAATTTTTTTTTGCTTAAATGTTGAAACTTGTCATTGATTTTAGGTTAAGAAATGGCATCAAGCTTTGTAAAGTGATGCACCTTCCTGAGGTAAGTTGACTCCCTATTTTATAGTTTGATCCTATGAATCTAACACTATGTTGTACTTTGGTGAATATCAATGTCAGCACACCTGATGTTGCTGGTGTTACAGTAGTGCTACGTAATGTGAAAAAAAAATTAAGTGGCATCTTTTTGTATGTAACACTCACCCAGAAGCAAAGTCATTTAGTTCTTACAACTCATTTTCCAGCAAATTTGTTCACTTTTTCTCTTTCTAGATTTTGTGCATCCACTTGAAGCGGTTTAAGCATGAAATGTACTTCTCTTCCAAAATCAATCACTTCATTTCTTTTCCTCTGACTGGATTGGACATGAGGCCCTTCATGGTAAAAGGTGTGAAATATCATTAAACAAATTCTGTGTAATTTAGAGCTGCAGGTCAAAGTAGTATAGAAAAAGTAATCATTAAACAAAGTAAGGGAGCGTGGGTGAGATCAATCTTATTGAAGGTCAAAACACTCTTGCTGCAACACTGCTTTGTGTATTGAGTTTCATGTGACAGAAGGTCACAAACACGTGATCAGATTAGGAATGACAGAAGGTCCAAATGTGCGTGATCAGATTGTGTTCTGTGTATTCTGTTCAATCTTAATGGAAGTCTAAATAAATGCTGGCTACATACATGCCACACATGCATAACAGCAACCTAGATATTAGGATTGCCGGCTTTTCTTGTCGGCCATAACAGTAGATGCAGGAAGTATTGGTAGATGTTACTGTTGTATAAGTTGACTGTGGGTTTGAGTGTGTTTTGGGTAGAAGTAAAAGGCTGAGGATGAGGGTTGTGGGTAGTATTTTTTTTTTACTCCATGTATGTTCAGTATGAGTAGAGAGTATGTTTATTCCTATCACTGTTGAAACAAATAAATCTGATATGTTAAAATGTACTATATCATACTGTTCAGATTTTAACAGATTGGAGCCAATGCAAAAATGTACAACTTATGATCTTGTCGCTGTTATTACTCATCATGGAAGTGTTGGAGGTAAAATTAATTTGTTTTTATCGGTTTACGTCAACTCTGTCTAAAATGGACACCTTTGGGACCAGAACTTAGTGTCGGTCTTGCAGAGATGTCCATCAGTTATAGAAAGTCAAATAAAGGGAGTAAAGAAGGGCAAGGACCAACTCTAGGTGTCCGTTTCAGTAAGGTGTCTTATAGAGGTCTCCTTTAAGAGAGATTCAACTTATATTAAATATGTTTAAGTAGTTATGGATTTTATGATATAAAAATTCTTTTAAGTTGGTACAAGTATGCTTAATAAAGGCACAAAGAGAATCAAACTTTGAGGATCAGAGGCAAAGAAATATTCATTTTCATAAACTACAAGCATTAGGCATGACATTTTTTATCACACTGTTCCTTGTAGCTGGTCATTATGTGTCTTTTGCCAAGAACTACATCAATGGAAAGTGGTATGAGTTTAATGACTCTTGGGTCAGTGAAGGTAAGCATACAAATACTGCATAACCAGCTACATGTATTGGTATTATTAGAGAGCTTTAGATTCTGAGACGAGGACGACTAGGAGTACGAGATTTTCTCAACACTGAGTATTGCTCGCGTGTGAGCTAGAGTCATTTTGGCGGGAAAAAGTAATAGCCGTTGGCATTCTACTACGAGTTTTAGCGAGAATGTCGTAGTGGCGAGGACAGGTTATCAAATGTAAGAAGTTTTATCATTTTGCTTTCGGAGGAGGGCTTAACCTCCTTCAGTATAAATACCTGTACTTACTTTTTTCCACGTATAGTAGTTGGTAGACTTGCCTACGAGTCGAGCTCAAATATTTTCGCGAGCGTGAAGCGCGAACGGTAGATTTTTTATGTTTTCTGTGGCAAAAGCGAGCGAGAGAGCTAACTACCGGAACCGGAAATGAGAAGCGAAGGACTTTGAGAAAGTCTAAGTAGTTGGTTTTCCTTTGGTGGTTTGAGAGAGAAAAGAAATTTTAAACGGATGGTTTGCTTGTGAGCATATGATGGGAAGTTAATTTGAGGAAAGATCACAGCTGGTTCCCATTTGATCTCGTTACATGTTAGTGAAATTATCAAACTTCGGCATGTTTGCCTATTTGAATATCGCTACTTTAGAAATTTTTAACATTTTCGTAATTGTTGATCAGCGTTTTGTGTTTCCCTCCAGTGTCTGATTCATACGTGTCTGATGTAGAAGCGTACGTGTTATTCTACAGGTCAGTTTCTGGGAGTTTACATCTTACCGGGATTTTTATAACGTTATCGCCGAATGGACCTTTTACGTCGAACAGTTTTTTTCGGTCAAAAACTATTCTACAAAGTAGCTATTATAAAAACTAAGAGTACAACCATTGCTTTTTTCCCTTCTCCTCCTTTCCTTCTCCTCGCTCTTTGTTTTTCTCCTTTCCTTTTCCTTTGTTACTGTGATTTTGGAGCTTCTCGGGCTAAGCTAAGAAACATGCTTTTTGGCTCCTTCTTACTCAAATGACTGCAAATTTCTCTAGGTTGGTTTTCAAAAAATCGGCTAGACATACATAGAAGTGATTAATCCAACAATTTCATTCCTTAGCATAACTAAAAACATTTATCACCTAATACATTAGCTTGTTAAAATTAATTTGAAGGTGTTGTGTGTTTACTCTGTACTCAAAATTGATCTTGTGTTCACACAATTCCAACTTTGAAGATGAATACTACTTCCTGGTTGGCAACCAAATTGCTATATGTTCTGCGAGAAAACATCAATTATTTGTTACTTGTAATTATTTCAACCTGGTTTATTTTTTTAAAAATAGAAAATCAAGCGGTGAAGCTACCAAAGAACGTCAAAGATTTTTCAATTTGCTGAAAGATTCACAGGTGAAGTGTAGAATATTTGTCATGTTTCTCTTTGATCTCCTAACCAATCCGACCTTTACTTAGCCTGACAAAAACAGCCGAGTTTTCGCGATGCCAGCAACGGTTTCCGCGCGAAATGACGTCTGAGAAACGAGCGCAGGAATTCCTTACTGATGACGTGTCACTACCCAGACCTGGATAGTGCTTCTGATTGGTAGAAGCAAATTTCCCTCGCGGCACGTCCAACCAGAAGCACTACTTAGATCTGTGACACGTCATCAGTATGGAATTTCTGTGTTCTTCTGACGTCACGTCGCGGGGAAACCAGTGGTTGCGTCGTGAAATGTCGCCTGTTTCCTCAAGCTATCCTTTACTAAGACTCTCTTGTTACATTTTAGGACAGTGAATCGAGGCATTTTGTGTCCAAGAAATGGCTGACAAAGTTCCAGTCTTGCATGGAGCCAGGTAATTCTGATCAGCTGGGCTTTTTACACTCGAACCGCCACTAACGGCCACCTCCCTATCATTATTAGGCTGATTTACCAGCAGAACGGGAACGTCAGTTGACGACGGCGCGCGCAAATCAAACAACTGGCTTGACCAATGGCAGAGCGACAAATTGGACACCGGAAGTCGAGTTTAGTCATTTTCGCGCGCTTTTCCGTCGTGAAATGACGTTCGCGTTCTGTTGCTAAATCAGCCTAATGACCACCTGTCTGCAACGGCCACTGTTTTTGTCGGTAAGTCCATACATTGACTTTTGCTTAAACATCTCTACACAGGCCACTTTAATTTCTTCTGTCCCCAAGGTGGCTGTTGTGAAGAGGTTCAACTGTTTAATGGGTCACTACATCGCCATATGCCGGTCAAGAAATTGCATGAACATTGCATTTTTTAAAATGTCCAACAGTAGTGTACATATTTTAAGTAACGTAAACTGTTCCGTGAATTTGCAATGGCCAAAAAATTTGGTATTTGTTCTTGCTTAACACTTTTTATCATGACCTCTTTCACAGGTCCAATTACAAACACAGACTTCATGTGTGCCCACGGGGGTAAGTAATGAAAAACAAATGATTATTTGTGGTAAAGTTCTTAAAGTATACAACACTTCGTTGTTTAGCTTTATCGTTTTTCGATGTTTGCCAGGTTAGTCAGTGTTGTGTTGAGTCGCTCTGTGGAGCTGTTTTAAGGGAGACATTTTGACTCAGTTTCCCGCGCAACTTTGTAATAGCCAATGAAGACACCGATAGCTTCCAATAAACAGTCCCGTATATAGAGCAATTACACTGTAATGATGAGACTTTGATACATTCTCACAGCTATTCATCCACATAATATGGAAAGAATTCATGAAAGAACTGTTCCTCTTCCTGAATCAGTTTGGAGACATCTCCAGGCCAGGTGAGTACAATAATTGTCTAGAGAGAGGTGGTCTTTTCGTACGTCATCAGAATTCTATTCTGTGTTTTCACTCACGTGGCCAGCATCTATGCAAATTTATTGGAACAAAGGAAATTGTTTACATAAGAAAAGAGTTCAACTCCCACAGGACTGGTTTGGGACACAAATATGGCCGCCATGTCGTCATGTGAAAACACACAATTTGTGTGTTCAGTACTCATGTGACTGATCGTGAAGCGTACTGAATGTGGATGTTGCGAGAAAGGGAAGACCGCAGTCTAACTGCAGCTTCGACTGAGCATTTCTTACCTTCATTAGCCACAATTTTGCTCATCTACTCACTGATGATTTTGTGTGTAGGTTTGGAGGAGGTCCTTCGGCTACAACTTTGAGCATGTGTGCACATTGCAAGGTATAAAAATTTCAAAGTTCATGTTCTCTCTTAAGCTGTCGAATAGAATAATGAATAATGCCCTGGAGCAAGATGCTTAAAATACAGCGTCAATCTAGAATCAAACTTAACTGCTGTAGTTTGGTTTGAAAGTATAGAGTTTGGCCAGACTGAACGTCAGACCGACGCTGTACGGCCTTCCTTGGTTTTTATGCAGCTTGACCTTAGATTCCAACCCTGACCGTGATCATCCGGCTTCCACCGACTCGAAACCTCTGCTTTTAAGACAGTCCCTGTGCCTGACGCGTCACACTTTTTGATCAGTCAGCAGGCTTGCAAGTTCTTCCCGAGACTCTAGCTACGCGTCTTCCATTAAAACACTAAGCAAAGACTTTGCAGGCCGTCCAGAATTTTGTCTGTCATGTTTTGGTTCTCTTAATACAAACTTGTTGGCGGGCTGTTCAGGGTGGCGGTGGCAATACACTACCAGCCGCACACAAAGTTCCTTCACCTTCTCGAACAATTTCGAGATAGGGCCGTTCAGCTTCTGGACTATTCACATTTCCCCATTTTTCGGTAAGATCGCCGCGATCGAGCACCTACCCTTAAGGGCGGCCATCTTGGTTTCAAATGCACCGAGTGTAGCCTGGGGATGAGTATCAAATCTACTAAGGGGGCGGGAGACGGTTTGGGCCATGAACGCCGGGGCCCACCCCCTCGGTACATGTGAAAGCAAGCTGGCCGCGCGTTACGGTAAGGTCCAGGAAGTGATTAATCTCGATGATTTAAAGGAAAAATAGAGGACTGCTAACCGTCTATAAGGCTTGACGTTAGTCATGCATTTAACTCCAAACCCTGGTTTTGTAGGATGAGTATTACAGAAAGCAGCACATCAGACTTTTGATGTTTTCATTTGTTTTCTCTGTTAGAAAGCTCTTGATGACCTTGAAAGAAGACGACAGTGGGAAATGGAAACATTTAAAAGGGTTCGTTTAAATATTTAATACAGCCTTAATAATTTCGTTTTTCGGTAAAAGGGCGCTCTCCCAGTCTGAAATGTTCCTGAAAACGTTTTAATTCCTTGATGTAGCCTCTTGTCGATGCGCATGGGAAAACCGCATAATGTGCAAATATATCTTTCATTTAAAAAGGTTTCTCTTTGATTGAAAAAAAGATAGCTTATAACGCGGAAGATTTCAATGCCATCGCGGCACCTTTCTGAGTTGATCGAGTTTTGTCACGTGATGTCAGTCCCCAGCCCTCGATAGATCTAGCATCACGGGCTAATGTTGTGTATTTGCGTTTTCTCATCAGCTTAACTATGACTACCCAGCCATTGACAATGTAGACATGTACTGCATCAGCATGCGATGGTTTAAACAGTGGGAGATGTTTGTCAAAGGACAAGAAGATGGTAGGCTGGCTTCACCGTCATGTCATCCGCCACCTTAGAAACGAGAGAGAAACTGGGCCGAGGTAGCTTTTTCTATCACAAAGACTTCTGGGACTGTAACTGGGGACAGGGACAAAAATTGGCCAATAGATGACCGACACGTCACTAGTAACGATCCCAGAAGTCTTTGTGAAGATTAACTCGGCCCAGTTTCCTCCTCGTTTTTTAAGGTGGCGAATTGCTAACTGAAAGAGAGATTCTCTCGGGAGTAACATTAATTTAGAGTTCATGTCGGTGACGACCGATCTTAAAATAAAGCTGGACACTCTTGCAGAAAACTGTCTTAAAGTACAGTACGCCCTGGCACAGAAGGGAACCAAATCGATGGGAAAGCGTCAAGCTTGATATTGATAAACAACATATTTCGCCAGATAACTCTTTTGTTTCAGCATTTTTGTAAATAATTTTGACAGTTCTTTAGAGTAAGGACAGTGAGAAGTGAAACGTGATGTATCCAACCGTGACGGTTTTGACACCTTGTGGTAGTTGACATTTTTTTCGTAGAAGGTAGAAATTCATCTTTTTATAGTTATATTGGGCTACAGCTTGACAAAGAAAAAGAAGAAACGAAAACTTCTCTGACCTTCTCTGGTGAATGCTATGTTTTATGTATGTGATGTGCTGGACACATATTTATGAGCACAATTATGGTCAGATATAAGGGAGCTTAAGCAACTACGACGGCGAGGGGAACGAGAACGGCAAAAAAACAACAACAACTTTGCACGTGCATCTCGCTTTTTTTGTACATTTCTTAGCCGTCGTTGCACGACTACAACGTGAAAGTGACCAATTTCAAGTTTTGTCGAAGACAGGAACACAAGACAACAACTTTCCTTCTCTTTTCCTGAACTTTGATACAGTCCTTTAGAATTCAACTCTAAAAAAAGTTGCCAGCATTTGACGATTTAAACGAGATGGAATTTGAAGCCGTGCGAATTCACTTTTTAAGTGACGTTTTCGTAGGCGTCGCTATCGTTGTTGCTTAAGCTCGCTATTGTTGTGGGAACTTCATTGCACTCCAGTACGGTGATACTAGAAAAACTTTATTTAATACATATACATTACATTAGATCCTCCAGGGCCCATCGACAACAGCAACATTTTATTTGTGAAAGGCAACACCAAAGTACTGAGAGCTAGTAAGTATATTGCAAAATTTTTCCAAATATTTACCGATAAAATTGTGTGCGGAATAATTAGTACTGACTATTTACACCTGGCTACAGTTGTTCTTTAAAAAAGTACAAGTTACCTCACCGCCTCTCACAGGATCCTTCGCCCCTTCTTCCAAACTTTCCATTTCTTTATTTCTTTCTTTTCTCTTTTTTTCTTTCGTTCTTTATCTTTTTGCTCCATTCTTCCTTTACTCTCTGTACACTTGAGACAGGCTTGTGCATTCCTCTAGGGTTTTTTGTTGGTTTTCAGACGCCTGGGTGGAGCTCTCTCCGCAGAGGCTTCCGCTGGGTGTCCCAATAAAAATAACAATAATGGGGAAATGGAAAGCGCGGGGGGAACGATGGGAAGAGAGAAAAGGCGGGAGGGTCTCTCTTCTCTCTTTCCCCTTCCCATCGTGCCCCGCGCGCTTTATTTTTCTCCCCAGCCTCCCTACGACAAAAAGAGGCCCGCTCTACAGAGAAGAGAGTGTGTGGACAAGAACTGGTGTGGCGTAGCCGCAAAAGCGCCAGGAACGTGACAAAAGTAGAGAGTATATGAGCTTATATGCTGATGTTATCCATGTCTGTTTTAGATTCAGACTACGGACATTTATCGGTAGAGACCTGGAGATTCTTGCACGATATTTATGAGGGAGGGCCATTGTTTTTCATCGAGGGACAAAAAGACAGTGAAGAAGAAAAGCAAGAGAAACAAGAACAAGATGAAGAGGCCAAACAAGAATAATTATGATTAAGAATCTTAGTATTGAGTTATTCAGTAGTTAAATAGTTCAGCTGCGAATAACAATAGTCAATGTCTGACTAAAAAGTGCCCCTTGTCCGACGAAATTCTCAACTGTAGTAGGACATGATGTTCTAACAACAACAGAAAACGCCTTGGACTTTTGGAGCCTTAAATGAGGCTGATTGAGTCTGACCACATGTTTTGGAAGCTGCCTTTGAATGCCTAACTGTCCAGCACAGAGCTGTTTTCAAGAGTACCTTTAAAATATCTACATTCTATACCTCCAGAGTTTGTTGTATTTCACCCTGGATCTTAAACCAGGTAAAACAGCTGTAGTTGTCATTAGCTATAGCCTTTCGTAATGTTCGTGCTACAAAATTAAGATACATATTGAATTAGAGAAAATTTTAGAAAGTACTATACAACCTTTTAAAATAAGTTATTAATAATCTGATGTTTTCTCTTTTTAAAAAATGAAACAAGACTCTTCATGAGTCCTTCATTGAGAGGAAGGGTGTGATAGTGAGACATAAGTTGCAACTGTAATTAGAGAAGGTTTGGTTATTATTAAATAATAATAACTGTGATCAATAGATTTGTTAACGTAACTAGCCGACTTGCCTAGATTTGTCTTTTGTTTGGCATCCGAAAAGATTCTTAAGTTGTGGGTTATCGTGGGTGAAAGGAAAGGTGGTTTGTATCTCGTCATTGTTCGTCGACAGGTAGTCCAAGCTCAAATTATCAGCGTCAGTAATAATGTTGCGTAGCTTTCGAAACTTAAGGATTTGCACGGGAAAAGCGACTGTTTTCATTAATAGGAAAAAAGAATCACACTTCTTAAATGAGGTTTGCCGATTTTTTTCCTAAATTCCTGCACATTTGTAGGGTGCAGTGTTCATGTTGGCGCCAAAACCACCGCGCAATTGTTGTAAAGACTTCAAAATTGCGATAACCAAATAGAGCGGTTTTCATTTGAGTGTCGAAAAGTAATTGGTTTTGCACTTTCTACACGATGCGATTGGCTTAAAAGATTCGCGCCACCTTTTCATCCAATCAGAAGTAAAACCAAAGCCAATTGTAACGCGCTCGCATGCATTTTCCCGCGCTTTGCGTCGGCCACATGTAATTACTTCGAGTTTTGATTGGTTCAATGTATTGTCTGTGTCCTATGTGATTGGCCAGAGTAATTACTTTGGTTTTGGTTTTACGACACTCAAACGAAAACCACTCTAAGATTTCAAGCTGTTGTAAATGTTTTTAAGTAAGCACGTTGAGACCCTCCTCTCGGAAGTTTTCTCAACATCAGTGGTCAAGAATTCTTTCCTTATAAAGTCTTTGGAATCAATTGGTAGACCCGTGCTTTGACTGGCGAGCAACAGCATGATTTGCCTTTTTCATAAGCGGAAATGAAGTCGACGTTTCCTTTCAAGGTGTCAAAAGTAAGTCCTAAATTGCTATTGCTAAGCGTTAATTGACGTCTTATTTGGGTTGAAAACGTTTCAATTTATTCACGTCTGTTTTTAACGTGTACAAGGACGTTACCTCGAAACCGGCTTTAAGATGTTTCTTCCCCTTGGGCAATTAATCGTCGCCCGGTTAGCTCAATTGGATAAGCGCCGGCCTACCGAGCGGGAGGCCGTTGATTCAAAACCCAGGCCGGACCAGCACTAAGGTCTTTAAAAAAATGAGAGGAAAGTGCAGCATTTGGAAATACATCTGCAGACGGTTAGAGTTTCTTGTCTTTTCGGATAAGGACGATAAACCGTAGCCCTCGTCCCACAACCCTTGCACATGAAAATCCCGTGGGACGTTAAAGAAGCCACCTACTCCGGTTCGAAAAGAGTAGAGGATGTAGTCCCCTCTCATGGGGGAAGGAGCTGTTACGGGCCCAAGTAGTGCATATGGCGGCACGCGCTGTTGCGGTGACCGTACCAAGAACTGGCGAACCTAAGTAAACTAGAGGTAATCATTGATTACGGATCCGCGTCCGTCACTTACGCAAACGAAATCGAGTCGAAAGGAGTCCAGTTTCCCGGCCAAGGTGCCCCTGATAAAATTGATGGGGGCGGCTAATCGGCAGTCGCCCGTGATAGCTCGAAACTCACTGCCTTTGTGCCACAGGAACACTAGATTATGATGCGTTCTGACGAACGCGATAAATTTATTAGGCGTATAACAGGAAACATGAAAGTGATCGAAACCCGGAGTGATCCCAGCCCCTTGGGAATCTTTGGGGAAAAGGTAATGTAGTCTGCGAAAGAAGCTTCCCAAGCGGCGAGGGCGAGGAGAAACGGCTGTTTTCGCAGGCTAGGTCTAGTGCAACCGCACCAAAAAAACCTCTTAAAGTCGTTGAAATCCCAACATCTTTTCAAAAGACGAAGCGTCCCTAGAATAATTTGACGAAAATAAGGCTACCTTTCGACCCGACCTATCAGGGTAGCCAGCAACTTCGAATGAGAAGAAAAAGCCACCCTTTCGAGACGACCAGCGTTCCCCAAGACATCCGAGAAAAAATCAAAGGCTCCTAGGAGCGAGCTCATGGATGATTTGAATTAGTGTAGAAAAGACAGTTCAATAATCAAAGAAAAACATAAAAATCTTTTTGGACGTTTCATTGTGTACGGACTTGCCAAAATACAGCGTGACTCGAAGTATCCGATTGCATGTGCACCTGAATATTCTAGAAACTTGTTAGCGCAGCATTTCTACTTACAAAGCAAAGATCACTTTTAAAAGCAATTATTAACACTTTTTAGTTGTAAAATAATTTGCTTTCTCATGTGACTGTCAAACACTTTCCGAACGACAGTGCACTTCCTTGTAAAATAGCCAAGTTTTACATAAGCACGAGTTTTATTTAAACGGTGGTTTTAAACAATTATTTTAATGGACCTCGAAGGTTTCCTTAAAGTGCGATGCTTTTAAATAAATGTTTCCATATGCCGTTCACAAAGAGTACGTAACGGTTAGCATATGTAGTACGAGCTATTAAATACAGAGTACAGGCGTTTTTTAATATGGCTAAATTACACTGCTTTAGAACGCGCTTTTGATAGACAAGAGCTAAAAATTATTTTAATAAAACGGATTAAGCTCAAAGCAGTACGTGCTCTGACCTAGTGCAGCCAAGTAATTTAAACGCAGTCGAAGTATCGATTGCCTTTCTCCACCTGAATGTTCTAGAGACTTGTTTATACCAGCGCAGCATTTCTTGTAGAAATTACATTAATAGCACTGCTAAACTGATGGAATCACCGACAAACAAAAGCCTACTTTAAGGCAAAGATCACCTAAGAATTCAAGCAAAATAGCGTAGTGCTTGTTGGTTCTAAAACCTGTGCTTCTAGTTGACACAACATTAATTCATACCCTCTTTGCATACGAAGACAAATGGTCGAATGGATTCGTCCACTCCTTAACGTCGCTTTAACAATTCGGGGACCGTTTTTTTGCAGTAATTATAAGGCTCTTTGGCTAATTCGCTTTTCGCTGAACGAAATCCCATCGTCAAGCTGCAATAGCTCTTTATCGGGAACAAATGTGCACAATTCGTCCAAATATACAACAATGATCCACGCTCAATTATTTCAATGTCCTTTTAACAATTCTAAGTCCATTTCTTGCAGATGATATTATCAGTGTTCTTTAGAATATTTCCATTTAAACAAAACCCATCTCTATAATTGATGTGTCGGGAAAAAAAAGTCGCTTTACTGGTAGCCTCTAGAATATTCCAAATATATGCTTAAAAGGCACTTGGAACAAAAGTAATACTAAGTAAGGGAAGTAAGACTAAAGTGTTTAATCTGACTTCAATGAATAAATTAATGAGAATCGAGTGAGTGAGTGAGTGAGTGAGTGAGTGAGTGAGTGAGTGAGTGAGTGAGTGAGTGAGTGAGTGAGTGAGTGATCGAGTGCCATTCGAGTTCCTCCAAAAGCCCATGGCATGACTACGTCATCCATGAGCTAAAGAAAGATTTTTTAAGGCCTGAATACCAAAAACGCGTCTGAAGTATTTAGTGTTCCTGATTAATTAACAGGTGGCGGCTGAACAAGTAATTTGAATGTTTGAGTTGGAAATGAATCTTAGGATTAAGGTCAAAAATTAAAAGGGCGTGAATTAATCTGTTTTTTCTTTTTTTAGTTCTGTCTGTGAAGTTTTAAGAGGTTTGCATCAACTCTTTTTATCACAGAGTAGTTTTAAGCCGAACGAAGCCGGATTTACCTGGGTTTTCCGGTGCTGTATGATTAGACAACTGAGAGGTCAGTATTACTGAGAAATTTGCCCATCTCTAGATTTGCAAACATTTTCTTGAACACTAACCTTCTGGTTTTTGTGTGTGCACTTTTCATTGCAATAAATTAAAAAATGGCAAACGTGCAGCGTGCAACCATGAGTTTTGGGCGGATGCGACGCGGTAATCGAAGTTGTTGTAAGAGACTTGTCAGAAATTAGCAGGGGGGTAGGGGGTGGAAACAGAGGGAGGGTCACATTTTTTGAGACTCAGAAAAGGGAGGGGTCATGAAAAATGGGCCGTTAAAAGGGGGAGGGTCATGTAAATATATGCCTGTGATCATGCAGAGGTTCACGCACAGAAAAAAAAGGAAGTTCTTTATTTGTTAAAAAACAAACAAACAAACAAACAAACAAGAAAGAAAAAACAAAAACAACGGAACATTATGGATATAAACTGTGAAGTACTATTACAAGAATTTAATAAACATCTATACTTTTCATTTATAACAAAGCTATAGAGTCTTATTGAAAGAATGAATAATGTTGTTATTAATGTTTAGTTAAGGTAAAAACAACCACTGCAAAAACCGTGTACGATCAATCTTGCTCAACGTCGGATCCAAAAAGATCGTGATCAATCAAAATAGATCAAATTGAAAACGTTACAGTCAAGAAGACTTAATGTTATCAGAGTTTTGGCTATCCTATTCATCACTATCTTTAGCATCACCATCAATGCTGCTGTGAGCATCTTGATCATCATCATTTTTGTCATCAGCATTGATAAAATCACTTTCATCATCATCATGATTTCCATTTAAGTTGAAGCGTAGATATTGCTTGATGTCCTGTGATTCATTGGTGAACAATACCTTCTCCACGGCATATTGGATATGTGGCCTTTGTGTTTTAAGGAGCCGACTTAAACTTCACAATGAAGAGATAACGGGCCAATAGGCTTTGTAACGTCATGCTACTCTTGCTAAGGGTGCAATGGTTTCCGGCAATAACCCTTTTGCAGTTAGCTTCCACTTGTTGCACTAGCTTTCTTTGCTTTCCTTTTATTTTGTTTACTTGTTGCCTTGCCTTGTTGCACCTTAAAGAGCCTGGAACATTTTTCTTTCAATTCTGTAACGTGGAGAGGGTCAAGATATTTTAGGCCAAGCTCAAGGGGAGGGTTAGCAAATTTCACTCCCATTGCAGAGATGGGTCACCTCATTTCCGAACCCCGATTTAAAATTCCCACCCTCCCCCCTCCCCCCTGCTAATTTCTGACAATTCCCTAAGATACTTAGCCTCATTCATTATTTGTTAATTAACGTTAACGCTAATCTGCTATTTATAGGAACTAATCCGTTTAATACTAACGTAGCTTGTCAAACTCGAGCACAAGAATTTCGCATTACGCACAGATAAATTACCTATTTACTCCGTTGTGACTGAAAGGTCACAATTCACATCAGAACACCGCGACTTCACTAACAAGCAAAATGTCCTGGATTCCAAATATCCGCGTTCAGCGATTTTTTCAGCAACTGCTTGTCAACTTCAGGCGAATTGTATCAAATGTTCGTCATTTTGGCGGGGCCCTTTTTGAATGGCTTTTTGGTGGGCGTTGGAACAACCGAGAGCCTCTGTTGGAGCGCGGTCTTAATCAAGGTAAACTGAAAGGAAACGAACTTTACTGGGCAAAGCGGAAAAGTTGTGTATCAGTAGGAAGATGTAATGTGAAATTGACAGACTGAATTGAACACATCAAAACACACATATATTGTTGCTACTGATAGGCAAGAACAAGTCGAACCACTTTCTTGCGTTGTGTAGAAAGTCCTTTTTTACAAACCACGTCTATAACAAATTACATGAATAATTGTAACCTATAATGTTGTTCACTTTCATTAGCTATTAATCATCACAACAATGAAGCTCAGGTAAGGCGTTCAAGTCTGCACCGTGAAGAAGGCAAGAATATAAAAGAACCTGTGGAGAATGATGAGGGTAAGATGATAAAATTTAAACAACTAAGATAGATTCCGATTTAAGAATACTGACCTTCTACTGAAATAAAAGCCCTAAAAGATGGTTCCTTCATAAACCATGCAACTTACAATACATGACTATGTCTTATGTCCGGACGGAAATCGATCTAATCATGTTTGAGCCGGTTTGGAGATCTATGGAAGGCAAACATCCAAGTGAACGAAAACAGGCTAGGATTTCAGCTGATTTTGAGCCATTGTAAGTTCATCGCTCACAAATGTTTTTGTGCATGTTTCATAGAGTCGAAATAGAAATGAATTTTTTGTTGCTTCGGTCCATAATTCGCAGAATTTTCTCCCTTTCCGCTATGGCCTCTTTGCGAACTACCTTCGAAACAGCCTTTCTTTTAACAACTAATCTTACTCCTTCTACTCTAGCGTTTTGGCGCGGAACTGAACTATCTTTTGCATAGGCCCTTCTAATTTATCACTGAATCATGCTCGAAGTGAATGCTGTGCGGCTTATTGAACCCCTTTCCACATTTCGGGTACGTTTTTTATATAAAAAAACTTTTTCCTTTTTTCTTGAGCAAGAGCACTGTCACGGAATTGTCTATCCCCCGCAGAACTCGACCTCTCTTCGATGAGGTTGTCGGTCTTGGAGGCCTGCAAATAAAAGCAAACTTGTTTAATTTCATCTGGGGTCGAATGCTGAGGTTCAGAAAGGACGTCGAGCAAAAACATTGTTTAATCTGGGTCAGTGAGATTGCCTTTTAAACGTACTTCTGAAGATTTTATATCAGTAAATGTTCACATTTAAACAACCCGAGACGTTGATTCTTGCGGAGTTCTTTCTTAAACGATCGACATCTTTGTCATTCCCTTTTTAGTAAACATAAGTAGAACCTGTATTGCTCCTAGAAACTCACCTCACCAATGTCCGCAAAGAGGGTCGGTTTTACTGAAGATATGGAAAGAAATATTAGGGATTTCTGACTCATTAGATTTGTGTCAGCTTGATATTTTACCCTTGTTTGTTAATACACACCTAGTGATCTTGGTGTTTAAAGAAATCTGATTGGTGTTTTCCAATTTTTGTATTCAAAACAGTGTTTTCCCATTTTCTTTGAGATGATTTTTTTTTGCTCGATGGAATTATGTGTACAACTAATTTTCATTAAGGTGATGTTACACGAGACGATTCGCAACAAGGATTTTTGGTGCAACAAAGCGTTGCAAATTTGTTGCGTCATTTTTTGAATAGTGACAACCTCGTTCCTATATTGGAACGCTGTGTTGCACTAAAAAACGTCTTTGCGAAGAATCGTATCGTGTAACATCACCTTTAGAGTAGAAGGGCGTCGATAAAACCCGGAACATGGACCATTCCGGAACATGAAAAAATTAAAATATTTTTTTATGAAAAAAAATTAATTAATTAATTAAATAATAATGATAATAAATAATAAAAAAAACAATACATAGAAAACAATTTTTGTACAAATTTATAATAACAAAAAAAATAACATAACATAAAAACGAAAAATAAAGAAACAAACAAAGAAAGAAAGAAAAAGAAACTGGTATATCATCTCCGAGTATGAGAAAACAATAATTTGTCGCAATGAATTTTTTTGTGAATCATTAATTTAATTATCCAAGTCCAAAGCGACGAGCTCCTAAGCTCTTCTTACGGTCGCAAAGCCGTAATTGGATAACCGTTAAACCGCATGGCAAACAATTACAAGAGGTGGCTGTGTGAGGAAAGCTTGAAAACCCCCTCCTCGCGCGACCCATTTTAATATATTTTGAATTTAGAAGCAAGCCTTCACTCATTACTGTCATTTGCATGAACCCTCACTCGCCCAACAAATTTTAATTTGTTGCGACAAAATATTATTTTCTCATACTCAGAGAGGATACCAGTTTCTTTTTCTTGATTATTTCATTATTTTTCGTTTTTTTTTTTTGTCACGCAGCAAATTTCGCTAGTTGCGCAAAGTAGATACGAGTTCTACTTTTTGCAACAAACTGTCAAATTATCACTTGCGTTACAACTTGCCAACTTCCCAATTTCCCATGCGTCACACACTTCTGATTGGTCTATTTTCGTAGGTCGGTAAATATTCAGCCACTATTTACCTTGATTTCATAGCATTCGTGTCCACTTTTGTGTGGGTCTTCATAAAATAGCATATAAAATAGTTCCAGTAGCTTCATCAGTACCCGATTAAGAGATAATTTACACGTCTTCTTTAGATAATTAAAAGAATTCTATTGTAATATTCTCCTTTCCAGAAAAATATCCGATCCAGTGTTTAGAAGCAAACTGACCTTGGCCAAACGAGCTTCAGAAGAATGATTACATTTTTTAAGGTTCTTGTGATCGACAAGAGTTAATTTTCAAACTGTCAGGATTTGGAGTTGAGATGTTATTTTCTTTGGAAAAGAAATATTTTGATGTTATTTTTATAAATATTTGAATTCTGTTAAGTCACGGAATTTTTTAAAAAGACCGTTTTCAACTTAGTTGTAAAAGTAACTGAAGGGTAATATAAACCTTTATTCAAGAAATAAAAGTCAGAAGAAACAAATGTAGTGGACATGAAGTTGTTTTCCGTCTCTCTGTGAAGTTTGAGCGCGTTTTTAGAGGCCTTGCAGTGCCGTAGCCAGACCAAACGGCCAACCGAGGCAGGCGGGAGTTGCTAGGGGGGTTCGGGGGCATGCCCCCCCCCCCGAGAAATTTTGAACTTTAGTCTCTCGGAAATGCGATTTGCAGCGTTTTCTGGGCCTTTCGGTAACTTTTTTTCGAGTTAATTTAAGTGGAATTTAAAAAGCAATAATCAGAAACAAGCTACATAATCTGGGTGACCGTTAACCTCGCCAATGGTTTTGATCAGTATTGTTCAAAAAAAATTTGAGTTAACGTACGTAGCCCCTTGAGATCGATGATATGGTAATTTTTTCATAGTATATTGACTGAATTGCTGAATTCTTTGTAATATCATGATGCGTTAAAAATATCCGATGATCGCTTATGTAAAATAAAAATGATCGGCGAAATTCGTCAAAATTTTACCGAGGCGAGTGCCTCGGTTGGCCTCATACTAGCTACGGCGCTGCCTTGGCCCAGTTGTTCGAAAACTGATTAGCGCTTAACCCGGGTTTCTTTTTCTCGTGTTCAAAAGCATTTTTTCAGATAATTTTCTCTGCTATTTTTAGAACTTCCAATCATCAACTTGTAGACAGACAGAATTAAAACTGAAATGCTTTTAAAACTTTCAAATCTGAATTCAAATCTCGCACTAACCCTGGGTTATCTTAACCCTGCTTTGAACAACTCGGCCCAGGGTAATAATTCTTGGTTTGCACGTGACGTCACTAAAAAAACAAACTAGAAACTATGGATTCTTCCGAGTTTCTACTTTCACGAGGTATTACAGCACCTAAACACCTTTATATAAACAAATTTTGGTTTTAAAGAGTTCTTCGTTTTGCGAAAGAGGACGTTTGAAGTTCAAGGCTTTTGCGTGACGCGGCAGTTAGCTAACGGCCAGGAGAGCTCTTACGTGGGTTAAAAACATTACCGATTTTGGGAGATTTTGCTATCTAAACATTCCTGGTCTCAGAATAAATATTACTTTAATCTTTATGAGTTCCTCAAGCGAAGAATGCACGCATTAGTAAGAAAACTTGAAAACAGATTTCTGTTGGTATCCGGCGGCCATATGTGGGTCCCGGGAGGGGGGGGGTACTACCATATATAGGCTATATGGGTATGTGCCGCTGTGAAGGGTATGGTTTTCAAGCAGTTTACTCTAGGATAGGGTATATAAATCAGAGCGTTTGGGTCTAGAATAGGGTATAATTTTTCAGGAAACTGATCAGTTGGTTGAAGATTTTATCTAGACCGGGAAACAGTTACTCTAGGATAGGGGGATTTTGGGAGTTTACTCTAGTATAGGGTAGCAAAATTCAGCTGAACTAGCTCTGGTATAGGTCAAGGGTTCCAGGGTCCCAGCGGCACATCCCCACCCAGAAATTCCTAAAGTGCCCCCCCCCCCCCCGGGATGTGGGTGTCCCTGACTGAGATTCCAACATGGCGTTTCCAAACAAAGCTTTATAAACTTAGGTAAGTCGTTTTTCCGAACATCTCGCATTTGAAATATTACACAGACCTTATTTTGGGCAAGATGTTTTGTATATTTATCTTCTTTCATTTCCCAGATTCTAGAAGTTCTGTATTGCATGGTCTACATTTTTTTTTCATTGCGTGACAGTGCAAACCGAGTATTGGGGACCGGCCACTGAGTTTGTGGTAAACGCTAGTTTCCATATCTCAAATCGCCCTTGGATACCTTGTGAGGCCTACATAAAATAATTGCATACATGTATACATATATGAGTGAGCCCTGACCATAGTGATTAGGGTTAAGCACTAACAATACTGATTAGAATTAAGCACTGAAAATACTGATTAGGGTTAAGCACTGACCATACTGATTAGGGTTAAGCACTGAAAAGACTGATTAGGGTTAAGCACTGACCATACTGATTAGGGTTAAGCACTGACCATACTGATTAGGGTTAAGCACTAAAAAGACTGATTAGGGTTAATCACTGACCATACTGATTAGGGTTAAGCACTTAGAATAGTGATTAGGGTTAACGGTTAGCTATCTATTTAGGGTTAGGGTTTTCGCTACAGTAGTTAAATTACTCTCATGTCCTGCAGTGGATTCTCGGTGGTCTAGAGGTTAGGGCAGGAAACTGCAGATTTAACACTCCAGGATCGATTCCTCCTCGTGACTGGCAATTTGTTTTCCTTTAAAATTGAAGACACTTGCACTTTGACGACAATTGTTGAGCAGGAACTAAGTCTCTTAGTCAAGAAACTTAGAAATTTCATGTAAGTGTAAGTGAAAAGGGAGAAGGCGGTTTGAGGTATGGAAACAAGGGCTTACCCACAGTTTATGGAGATGGCGCGAGGGAGAAAACGATGGGGCGAGGGGGAAGGGGGAGAATTCAGGGGTATGTTCAAGTGGTTGGAGGGGGGAGATAATGTGTTTTTTTTATCTAAGAAACAAGGACATTTTTAGGTTTCGCTATGTGACATTAATTATTTGTGGTTTAATTTTTAGTAATAATAATACTTATATAGCGCCGATATCAATATTGCTATTTTCATCAGCGCTTAAAAATAAAAATATTAAAAAAATAAAAATAAAATATAATAATATAATAATAATAATAATAATAATAATAATAATGATAATAATAATAATAATAAGTGCATAAAGTATACATGCAAAAAGTGCATGAACCTACCAAAAAGAGTAAAACAATTATGTCAACACTAAAACTATAAAAATTACCTAGACTACTTAAATCGTAAAAAACTGCATAAAACCTACTAAAAACGAGATTAAAAAGCACATAAAATCACAAAAAAGCTTAGCACAGATTAGCGCACCAAGAAGCATTTTTTCCTTTTTTTGCTGTGTAATTTTACAACCTGAGCCTGCTTAATATTTATCAAAGAGATACTGGCAACTGAGAAAAATAAGTCAAGGTGGGCAGGTAACCGCGGGAAACATATGATATCAAGAAGCTTTAGAGATATATCTTGAAGTAGCCTGTGAACAGGCCTTGGGTCGAGCGGGGAACTTGCTATTTTTTTCCCCAAACAGAGAGCCTGTTCACAGGCTAATCTTGAAGATATATGGGATGAGAAGTATAACCTCCTATAGAAACATTGGTTTATTGGCTTCTCACCCAATGATCCTTCAGGGAAGTGCGTGACAAGACACAAGCTTGTCTGAATAAGAGGCCACAGAAAATACTGTTTAACTGTGAGTGTCCCTCTGTATCAATTTTATTACACAAACCCTGTAATCATTCAACTGATTAGTATTTTTTCTTGAATGCATATATTCAATTTCAGCTCTTTTAAAAACAAATCAGTATCTCGTCTAAAAATTCACGAAAGCAGATTAAAAATCAGCACTTGCTACAAGCTTATCATAGAAACACCTGAAACTTAACTACAGTTAAAGAATTACTGATAATCTGAAAATACATGCAGGTAAACTTCTATAAAGCAGAATCATTGTAGGTCTTGTCGAGAAAGCACTTATCACCTTTGTTGATACCAAAAAAGGTAAACCCGTTTTCAGGGGGGTCATACTCCTCTAAGGGGGTGTCCCTGGTTAACGGTTGTGAAAACATAGCACTGTTCCCTTGAAAACAAAACCGGCAAGTGAGAAGGACTTCCGAAAAAGATGATTCTGTAACAGATTCATAAGACGATGCTCACCTACATTTTCTACAGTGTTCCTTTGCCCCCTTCAATAACTGGTGCGTAGAGTGGGCTTTGGCTTCTCGATGAGTTTCTCATAGGCGTACTAGTCTTCATATAGACATTTTAATTTATTACACAACTACAACCGACCCAACAAATAAATTTGTCTCTATTTTATATCAAGATGTATACGTCAGTTTATTGTTCCTTCTTTTGCGTCCCAGCATTTACACGTAGAATTAGTTAGTTCACCTAATCCCACGTGGTGACGCCAAGGTCAATGATTTTCCTACAGGATCTTAGCTTAAATCCATCCAGTTTTGTTTTCTGTCGGTGTTGTATTGTCTTTCAAAACCACCGCCTTTATTATACTAGATTTTTTTGCCAGGGAAAGCATTAACGTGTGTCCAGTATATGAGAACATGCTATTTCTAACTGTTGCTTTGAAACCCAGTCGAGAGTCTGAATGTTTAACTGTACATATGCCAAAATACAAAAAGGTTATCAACACACAGGATTCAACTCACCTCCTCATCCATATTAGCAAGCTTTTCAATCCGACTCAGTCCGTGTTAAACAGCGGCAATCTCGCGGAATTGGAATTGCAGGGTACTGAAATCGGAAGTAGGAAGACCCTTCTCGGCTTTAGTACCTTAATGGCATGCTACTCAAGTGTGTCTTTTTGCAATACCCCCCACTTGGGTTTTTAGTTCCATTTTCTTCAGTTGATTGATTCTTTATATAAAGCTTACAAACATGTGCACTGCCTGCAGTTCGTATTAAGAGCTAGTTGAGCGTGAGTAGTGGCTACATACGTATTAATAAAAGAGGTATATTTACAGAACAAGGGAAAAATGAGGTTTACAAGTATACAATATTGTACTAATCAGGGTTCAACCAGATTTTGGATCCAAAATTCAAGACTTTTTCTAAACTTTTCCATAAAACAATAATTTCTTTTTCCAGACTCAAGGTTATCAAATAGGTGATCAACAGAGACCTTAAAAAAAGAAGGAACAACGCTTTCTCTATGACATGCAGGTGAGATTGAATTTTAACCAACACAAAAAAAAATTTCATTTGTGAATCACTTGTTGTAGTTTTGAAAAAAAAAACTCAAGACATTTAACCATTTTTTCAAGGCTTTTTCAAGAAATTATTCAAAACTCTGTAAGAACCCTGTTAATTTTTATTATAAACAATACAATTTATAAGTAGGTGGAATATGATCGCCAGTTGAAGAAAATGAAGAGCTTGCTTGCAGGCTGTTATTGGGTGGAATTAAGGTTTGAGCACACATATTTTTTTTCAAAGAAATAATACCATTCCCTGAAAACTAACCATTATAAAAACATCCAGAGTATGTGGATTTATTAAGTTGCTAAGGTGGTTATTCTGTACCTCATGCAGCCATGCATCGGTATGAACACTCTGACTAGAGGACAAATGTTAATTAATTGTGGAAGATTTTGTTGGTTTATCTAGAATGTGAAAGTACAATAATGAGCCCCTGCCGGGGGGGGGGGGGGGGCATGTCACCCGTCTGAATTTTAAAATGTCTCCTGTCTGTGTTTATAAATGCTTGTCACTTATTGTCGGCTTTACCGTCCCTGTCACAATTTGGCCGAGGGAGGTTGTCTCTTGTCGCCATTTCATTTTACGCGTTGTTGCTACTTTTTGGGCCATGTCGCTTGTCGGAATTTACCCTGGCAGGGCCTCAATAATACATCCATCAAACAGGTTATCAGATAAGGCAAGGTTAACCTAAGCTTCATTATTTTTTAAGTTAACCTGAGATCAGGCCCAATTCTAGCAGTTCTTGTGCATTCTCCCTTACTCTCTTACATAGTTGCCATGCCAGCTGCCAGATTTTTATATTTACCTCATGACCAAAAATAGAGCCTGAGCTCATGTTAGATACTATCATGACATATCTTGAGGGTTATCCATTATTAAAAGAAATGGTCAAAATGATGACAAAATTCAAGTCCATAAGAAAGAAACCTGAGAATACTAAAACTTCGCTATTGCAAGACATGCACTAATGCACTATTATCCCCTCCTTAGCCCATGCAGCCATTCAGGTGCATAGGCTAAAGAAAGAAAATTCACCATTTTCATACAGACCATAATGCAAACTTGTTTATCCCCCCCTTAAAGAAAAAATTTTTGCATAACCATTGCCTTCGATTTCTCTTGGGATGACCATCTAATCCCTGGGAGAAACTGGAAACAATGGTTATGCAAAGTTTTGGGGGGCAACAAAGGTAGACTATGGTCTATGTAAAAATGGTGAATACAGTACTGCTGTTCATAACATCCAATATTTTTCAATGCAAAATCTAAAGTTACTTAAGTTTCTTTTACTGGTAACTCCAGTTTCAGTCTACTCAAACTATGGTAGACACTGATGGATCAGATTATAAATTTTTTAGCTCATAACAGTTAGTCTGAAATGTTAGCCTTCTCCACCCCCTAACCCATCTCTCTCCTCCACGTGCATCCTTGTGCGCCACCCTCAAGTAAGGGAGTAGAAAAGGCAGGTATTTCAGATTAACAGCAGCAAGTAATGGCTATTTCAATAATATTTTACACATGTATATAGGTCTGCTATTTATAATTCTGGATTGCTATCACAGGCAAGTGTTTGTAACAGGACAAGAGTGGATTGTATGAATGTCTAAATACAATTTGCAGAAAAGAAAAAAATCAAGGAAAAATGATGCAGCTACCCAAATGATATATTTTACAGTGAGTTAATCATCTGAAAAACTCAACATCACTACTGACTGTCTGTCGAAAATTTCTACATTGACCAAAGCATAGGTTGTAATGGCTGGTGAAGATTGGATTCTGCCAGCACCTACTGGCAGGTGTACCCTGCATGAGTAAAATGTATGAAATCTTGTCTCATGTAAAACAAGTTAACAAGTAGCTGAACTACTAGGTTCACCATTCATAAGAGCCACTGTGTCTGCAACTCGGCTCAAAAGAGCAGCGACAGCATCCTTGTCCTCCTTTGCCCAAACTATCTCAGCAAGGTACTTCTCAACTGTTCCCTCTGCTTCTTTAGGTGCTAAAGATGCATCTGGCTCTAGAGGCAAGTGTACGGTGAAGATGATTGCCACATGTTTATGTGGTGCATTCTGATCATCGCAATATGAGTAAAACAACAGAGGTGATGGAGGCGGAAGGAGTTCAAGGTGATGAACAAGTGCCGCTCTGTGACCTTTATTAAAACATCTTATTAGTAAATCATCCATCTTTTTCTTGGTCTCCTCACCAGGGTAACTCCTTTCTTCTCTTCCATCAATCGTTGCTAACATTCTCTTGTATTCTGGATCTAACCCCTCTGCAAGCTTCTTGGCAAAGCAGTCCACCATGCTGTGAGCAGCTGGGGGTGCAGCTAGTAACAATACAAGTGGCTGAGACGGACTGGCATTATTGAGATGTGCCAAGCCACGGTTCTTTAGGATCCTCCAAAACCGGTCAGTTTGGTTAGTGAAAGAAGATTGAAGTTCTTTTATCTTATTTTCAAAGATTATAGGAAGGACAAAAGGTTTTCTTTTGGGCTTTTCAGGGGCAATTAAGATAGCCAAGATAACTAACAAAAATGCAACAACTAAGAGGATACCAGCCAACTTCATGGGGCTAGGAGGTTCTTTGTCGGGCTGTTTCGTGATCTCAGTTGGTTCATCGGATGGTTCATCGGGGTTGTTTGTGATCTCGGGTACTCCTGTTCCTCCTCCATGCTCTGCAGCTCTGTCTCTTGGAAGTGAATTTGATGGGATCTCACGGTGCTCTCTCCTTGTATTAAATCCATGCTCCTCTGTATGGCTCGTGTCTTCATCCGCTGGGTTATCTTTTTCGTTTTGTTTCCCCTTAACAGGCTTCGCGGAGGGAAAATTATCTCCAACTGTTGCCTCAGCAGTATTTTCCATCTTCACATTTTCATCTCCAAGCGGGACGTCAACTTCCCCAACCTGGAAGCCCCCAACCTTCTCCTCAATAGACTTTACCTTTTTCTTTTTAGGGGCCATTTAGTAGATGTTTTCCAAATTCAGCTCCATCAATTTTTTTCTTGGAAAAGCAGGAACAAGAGATTTGCATCAAATAACGCGCGTTTTCCCGGAAACTTCCGCTTGGTAACCACTCGTTACGCTTCCTTTTCTAAAGGTTTATTTGATTGGTCAAAGGAATTACCACGACCAATAGAAGTGTTTGTTATAAAGTCCCTCGAAAATGGCGAAGAGCGGGGTGTTTTTGCTATTTATCGTGTTGTGTTTTACTCCTGTTCGAAAGGCATTCATCATCGAAAGTTGCGTCGGGACTGCTGTGTTTGGATCTCTAGCTTATGTGGCGCCAAAAGTTTGGTGTCGTTTTAAAGAATGTTGCACAGATAGATGGATCTCGGCGAACATCACCGGTCTGCAGTCAGCTCTACGCCGGCGCGTGTTTGGACAGCATTTAGTCACCGAGACAGTGCTTAAGGCAATAGTTGGACATCTGAATAATAAATCACCGAACAAAGCTTTGGCACTCTCTTTTAACGGCTGGACCGGATCGGGGAAAAACTTTGTTAGCAAGATCATTGCAGAACATATTTTTAGGGAGGGGATGGAAAGTAAATTTGTCCATCAAATCATTGCCACCCTTGACTTCCCACACCAGTCGGATTTGGACCGTTATAAACGATATCTGCGTAGTTTGGTTTCTAGTTCAGTGTCACAGTGCTCAAGGTCGCTGTTCATTTTTGACGAAATGGATAAAATGCCGATCGGTCTCATAGATGTACTAAAGCCCTACTTAGACCACTACCCTGATGTTGGCAAAGTTGACTTCCGAAGAAGTATTTTTATATTTTTGAGCAATACGGGAGGACATCTGATCAATGACGCAGTCCTCCGACACTGGAAAGAGGGGAAAAAGAGAGAAGACATTGGTATTAAAGAGATGGACAAGGTTGTTAACCTTGGCGAGTTTAATACTAAAGGTGGTTTCTGGCATTCATCGCTCATCGAAAAAAATCTTATAGATTATTTTATCCCGTTTTTACCTTTGGAGAGATCTCATGTTAAAATGTGCGCTAAAGTAGACTTGGAAAAGAAAGGACATCCAGTTACTGAACAAGTCCTTAACAACATTGCAGATGAACTATTATACTTCCCAGAAGACTTAAAGGTCTTTTCTCAGTCTGGTTGTAAGAAAGTATCGAGCAAAGTTGACTATATCATGCTTTAGATTAGATAGTAGTGTTGGTTACTTGTAGTGACAGTTTTTCTGAATATAGTAACCCAGGCTTTTTTAAAAGACATTGAACAATGGGCGTCTAACTAGGCTAAAAAAATTTTGTGTTAATTTTTTCTCAAAGGAAGCATCCTCTAGTAGCTTGCAAATGCAGATCTGTTTCCAGTCGGCGCTTCTCTCCAAATGAAAAGTAAACTGTAATGGGTGGAGAGAAGCGATGACCGTAAATACATGTACATCTGCATTGGGTTATTCCAGAAAAATCCACACCCGCACAACAGAAGGCACGTTTTTTTGACCCCCCTTCCACCCGAATTCCGAAACTGCATGAGCGCCCCCCCCCTCCTTTCAGGATTTCCAAGTTCAAAGACTGCCCACCCATCCAGATTTCCATGAAATTGTTAGAGACCGCAATTTTAATTTGCACTCGATGTATATGATTCTTTTAGGCATTTAGATGATCTTTTATTAAATAAGCCTCAATTCTCCTTGATTTCTGTGTTTGTTGTGAAAGTTAAGATTAAATTTTCACATAAAAGGCTTACACATTTTGGAAATAAGCTCACATGTGAGTGAACTTCTCTTTTTTTCCAGACCAGGCAAAATTTACAGCAAAATATACTACAATACAGCTCTATGTACTCGATTAAAAGGTCGTCTTCTTTGTTGAGAAACAAGAATCGTTGAAAGGGGATTTTAACTGGGCTGCCAAGGGGCCATTTTTTCTGAGAGGCCGAGGGGAGGGGGTGGCTGTACTCACTAGTTTCATTGTACCCTTTTGGAAGACTTTCATAACAAGAAAAATGAGTACAATCTAGATTTCCAGAGCTGTTAACCCCCTCTCCCATGAGCTTTTCCAGCATGCCTTCCATCGTGGGAGTGTAGATTTTTTCTGGAATAATCCATTCACAGCCTAATCCACTGGACACCTGGACACCTTTTTGGCTAAAACCTTCAATTATCTTGAACAATAAATTAATGTCAAGAAAAGTGGACATTGCTAAGTCTAGTTTCATCAGAAGTTTCAAGATAAAGCTCTTCAAAGCACTGTTGATTACAATACTTCCCCTTCCCTTCTCCAGAAAACAAAATATGCTGAAGTCCAACTGGATATTTTCTGCTCTTGACTGAACAACATTGACCAGGGTGGGGTCGGGGAGGGGGTCTTTGCACAGGATAGGATAGGATAGGATAGGATAGGATAAGTGCTTTATTATCAACAGAGTGCCTACAGACACATGTGTTTACAATGATAAGAAAAATTTTAGTGCAATAATTATAGTGGTTAGGATCCATTGTCCCCAGTATGGGGGTTCTGTGGTTAAAGTGCAAATTTCTTATGACTTTTTGCGTGACCTTGTTGGAAAAGGAACTTAGGGCCTCGAATCTCTGCGACAGGATTGATGTAAGTATTTTATTTCAGGTGTTATACTGAGGGCACTGACAAATGCATTAGCCAGGCTGCTCAGTAGAGGAGTTGCCAGTGAGCACATAAGCCTGTTTCTTAGGAGGAAGATACCTCTAGATGTCTGATCTATTTTAAAACTTAGTATAACCGTTTTTTTGTACACGGAAGAAGGGTTGCACATTTTCTTGGTAACCTATGAAAGCAAGAATAATTTGGTCATGACGTAGCGTACGCCCGCCCGTCCGTACACACAATTCATGTAAGCCAATGCCAGATGTCAGGTTATTTTGGCGGGAAAGCGTATGGCCACCCGCTTCACGTGAAGCAGGGACAACTAAAGAGTCAATAAAGACGAAAACGGAAAGCGGAAATTGTCTCTGTATCCGTGTTGTCTTATAAAGTATCAAGCTTTGATTAATTGTCGTGTCCACAAATTTGGAATATAGAGAAAGAGAAAGACAGAGAAAAAGAGAAAGTAGGGCGACAGGCCAGCGATGCTCAACGAGAAAAAGAGCTAGAGCGAGAGAGAAAAAACAAAGAAGACACTTTTTGTTGGAGGAACAACATGGAATTTTGTAGCGGCGGTGAGAAAATGAGAAATGCTAGCGGCCACTAGAATGAAAATGAGCGACGGTGAAAAGTTTCTAGAAGTTTCACGTTGAAGTCGTGCAAAACAACGGCAAAGAAATGTACAAAAAAAGTGTGTTGCACTGCAAAGTTGCTTTTTTCAGTGTTTTTTGCTAATTAGACCTATTGTTGTTTTTTTCATCGTTCTCGTTACCAGCCAGACCGAGCCAGGAGTTACCGAGTTATACGAGTTGCCGAGCCAGGACGCGGGCCAGGACTTCGAGCCAGGACTCGTCGCAAAACTCGACAATTTTTCACCTCTCCCCATCACCATTAAGAGGAGGGTTTTCGTGGCAATCATGGAAGGAAAGCTCCAGCTAGGGTTAGGGTTAGGTTAGGGTTAAGGCTAGGGTTAGGGTTAGGGTGAGGTTAGGGTTATGTTAGGGTTAGGAGTTGACGAGTTACGTTAGGAGTCCTTTTTGTTGCTTTGATTTTACTTTTGTTTACTCGATTAGGAAAGTCCTAACCGGAGTCCTGGCTCGAGTCCAGGCTCGAAGTCCTGGCTCGAGCCCTGGCCGTGCCCTGGCCTGGCTCTGATGTTAGTTTATCTCGTTCTCGTTGCCTTCGCCGCTTAGCATTACAAGATTTTATATTTTGTGTGAGCAAAATTTAAATATCATCAAGAGCTTCGCTTTTAGCCCTTGCTAAAGCTATACATTAATTTAGCTTTTGGTGTGAGAAAATGGAAACAAAAACGAGAGCAGGAAATTGAAGAAAATGGAAAGCGGGGGACGGGGGTGGGCAGTAAATTTATGAGCTTTCAGACCGTGTTTGTAGTGGACCGGGAATACTCTCAGAGGCCATTTAGCCTTTCAAGATGAGGTTTGCTTTTAACCTCAAAGAATCCATCGTAGGGGGTCGACGATTTGACTTTTGATGTGGGTATGGGTGATTTGATTTGGGTAAGAAATTTTTTCCCCAAACCTTTGGTCTAGGTATGGGGTATGTTTCAGGAGCACCCAACGACAATTTTCGGAAAATATCTGTTCGGAAGACGATTTGAGATCTAGAACTTTCGGGACATTTGTTGTAAAATTTCTTGCTTGCTTGCCTCTTCTAGGATTTTCTAACATCTAAAAAATGGTATAATTGCCAATTTTTAACGGATTTTTATCGTAAAAAGGTCACCTAGAATTTTCGGGAGCCTTTTTTCTGGCTGGAATTTTCGAAAAGGTAAGTTTTGATCCCTATAATTTTCGGATCACTAGACTTTCAGCTAGGAAATGCAAACAGATGAAAAATTTTTAGGGGATAAAAATATGCCTATATCTACCGTTTAAATACTAAAATACGTTTAACAATGCTATGTTTAAGTAGTTTTGAACTATATTCTCATTGATGTTTAAGTGGTTGGCCGCGGGAACTTATGTTTTTTATCAAAGAAACATTTTTAGGTTTCGCAATATGGCATTAATTATTTCTTTGCGTAGAAGGGAAAACCTTTGATTACAGTCGAATAATTTCAAGGATCTAAATAGGTGAGGGATTAAACCCAGATTAAGCTTTTTTTCCGCAGAGAAAGGAAACCTAAATTCTTCGGATTCGAAAATAGGATGGAAAGAGGAATCAGAAAAATTCTCACCTTTGCAAAACTTTAAGTTTTTGGCATCTAAAATTTTCGGTAAAATAATAGTGAAGTCCTGGTAATTTCGAAAAGACTCAAGTTCCTCTAGGATGACCGAACAGATATAAATTTTATAGCGCCGATTCTAAAAGTACTCTGGATAGCCTAAAAAAAGTTTTTTTTAATGCATTTAGGAGGAAACAGTTGTTGGGTGCCCCTGATTAGGGTTTTTTCTTTGAAGACATTTATTCCATTTCAGCTCTTTTAAATAAATACAGAAAAATCCCCAACTAAGGTACACACATACAATAATGATATTTTACAGTTAGAGGATCTGATCTAAAAATTCATGAAAACAGATTAAAAATGAACTTGCTACAAGCTTATCATAGAAACACCTGAAACTTAACTGCAGTTAAAGAATTACTGATAATCTTTATACAGGTAAACTTCAATAAAGCGGATACGATATCTTTAGTAGCCAGTAACTGGAGTCCCTGGAGTCTCCTTTGGTATGCTACTCAAGTGTGACTTTTTCCAATATGCCCCACTTTGTTCAGTTGATTGTTTTGATATATATTAAATCTTACAAACATGTGCACTGCCTGCAGTTAGTAAGAGCTCGTTGAGGCAAGCAGTGGCTACACACATATTTAACAGAAGAGGCATACTTTACAGAACTAGAGAAAAATGAGGTTTACAAGTATACATGTACTAATCAGGGTTCGTAAAGATTTTTGATCCAAAATTCAAGACTTTTTCCAAAACAATAATTCCTTTTTCCAGACTCAAGGTTATCAAATAGGTGGTCAACAGAGACCTTAAAAACACACACACACACAGGAACAAAGCTTTGTACATGACATGCAGGCGGGATTGAATTTTGACCAACACAAAAACATTTCACCTGTGAAGCACTTGATCATCAAGATGATTAGCCATTTTATCAAGACTCACCCCGATTTTCCAGACTTTTTCAGGGTCTGGAAAATTGCTGGTCAAATTTTAAGACTTTTTCAAGAATTAAAGACTCTGTACGAACCCTGTTAATTTTGTAAACAATACAATTTATAAGTAGGTGGAATAAGATCGTCAGTTGAAGAAAATGAAGAGGTTGCTTGCAGGCTGTAAATAAGTGGAAACAACGTTTGAGCATACATATTTTTTTCAAAGAAATAATACCATTTCCCTAACACTAACCCTTATAAAAACATCCAGGGTCTGTGGATTTATTAAGTTGCTAAGGTGATTACTGTTTCTGAACCTCAGCCAATGCATCAGTATCAGGGGTGTAGCCAGCCTAAGACCTGTAGCCCCGCACCTACAAATTTTTGAATTGATCACTCTACCGCTTGAAATAAATTATTCATTGTTGGGGTGAGGTAAAAAGCTTAAGAGCTCAAAGTGTTGGTTAGGTCAGTATGTGCTAGTCATGCCTGCAATTTTCAGGATGTGTGGAAAATGAAAGTCAGCTAGGCCTACAACTAGTCAAAAAGCTGGCTATACTCCTGAGTATTAAGACTCTCTGACTAGAGGTCAAATGCTAATTAATTGTGGGAGATTCAATTGGTTTAATTAGAATGTGACATTATAATAATACATCCATTCAACAGGTTATCAGATAAGGAAAAGTTAACCTAAGCTTCATTATGATTCAAGTTAACCTGAGAGCAGGCCCAATAGACCTTTGACACGCAGTGGCCATTTTGTCTCAGGAGATTAAAAAGTTTTGTTTATGAACGGCTAGCCTCGTTCTCTCTACAAGGCTAGCTGTGCATAAACAAAGCTTTTTAAAACTCCTGAGACAAAATGGCTGCCACGTGACAAACGTCTATTCTAGCAGCTCTTGTGCATTTTCTCTTACTCTCTTACATGGTTGACATACCAGCTGCCAGAATTTTATTCACCACATGACCAAAAAAAGAACCTGAGCCATATGTTACATACTACCATGACATATGCTTTGGGTATTCAATTTTAAAAGAAATGGTCAACATGATTACAAAATTCAAGTCCATAAAGAAGAAATCTGAGATACTAAATGCAGGATATGGCCTAATGCAATATTATCCCCTACTTAGCCCATGCAGCCATTCAGGGGCACAGGCTAAAGAAAGAAACTTCACCATTTTTACACAAACCATAATGAAACTTGTTTACCTCACCTCCCCCCACCCCCCCACCCCACCCAAATTTTGTATAACCGTTATCTTCAATTTCTCTTTGGATGACTGTAATACCCGGGAGAAACTGGAAACAATGGTTTTGCAGAGTTTTGGGGGCAACAAAGGTGGACTATGGTCTTAATATAAAAATGGTGAATACAGTACTGCTGTTCATATCATCCAAAGTTTTTCAATGCAAAATCTAGCGTTACTTAAGTTTCACTAACTGGTAACCTCAGTTTCAGTCAGCTCACACTAGGATAGACAGTGATAAATCAGATTATAAATTTTTTTGCCAAAAATACTAGCCGTCTCCACCCCCAAAGCCATCTCTCTCCTCCTGCTCCACCCATAAGTATTAAAGGGGGTGGAGACAGCTGGCATTTCAGATTAATAGCAGCAAGTAATGGCTATTTCAATTTGACAGGTATAGGTCTGCTATTATAATTCTTAGGGTTGCTGTCATTGATTAGGGGCACCCAACGACAATTTTAGGAAGAATATCTGTTCGGAAGACGATTTGAGATCTAGAATTTTCGAAACATTTGTTGTAAAATTTCCTGCTTGCCTGCCTCTCCTAGGATTTTCGAACATCTAAAAAATGGTATAATTGCCTATTTTAACGAATTTTTACCCTAAAAAGGTCACCTAGAATTTTCGGGAGCCTTTTTTCTGGCTGAAGTTTTCGAAAAGGTAAGTTTTGATCCCTATAATTTTCGGATCACTAGACTTTCAGCTAGGAAATCCGAACAGATGAAAAATTTTTAGGGGATAAAAATATGCCAATATCTACCGTTTAAATACTAAAACACGTTTAACAATGCTATGTTTAAGTGGTTTTGAACTATATTCTCGTTGGGTGCCCCTGATAGATTTGTGTTTGTAAGAGGACATGAGTGGATTGTATGAAATGTCTCAATACATTTTGCAGAAAAGAGACAAATCAAGGAAAAATGATGCAGTTACCAAATATATTTTAGGTTAAGTTAAAAATATGAAAAGCTCAATATTACTATTAACCGTCTGTGTAATATTGCTACATTAGCTTGTAATGGCTGATGAAGATTAGATTCTGCTGGCAGCTACTTGTGGGTGTAGTTCTATGTGTAAAATGTATGAAATCTTGTCTCATATAAAACAAGTTAACAAGTAGCTAAACTACTAGGTTCACCATTCATAAGAGCCACTGTGTCTGTAACTCGGATCAAAAGATCAGCTACTGCATCCTTATTTTCTTTTGCCCAAACTTCGTCAGTGAGGTACTTCTCAACTGTTCTCTCTGCTTCTTTGGGTTCTAAAGATGCATCTGGCTCGACAGGCAAGTGTACAGTGAAGATGATTGCCACATGTTTATACGGTGCATTATGATTATCGCAATATAAGTGAAACAACAGGGGTGCTGGTAAGGGAAGGAGCTCAAGGTGATGAACAAGTGCTACTCTGTGGCCATCCATAAACTTTCTTTTTAGTAAATCATCCATCTTTTTCTTGGTATCTTCACCAGGGTAATTCCTTTCTTCTCTTCCATCAATCGTTACTAACATTCTCTTGTATTCTGGATCTAGCCCCTCTGCAAGCTTCTTGGCAAAGCAGTCCACAGTGCTGTGAGCAGCTGGGGGTGCAGCTAGTAACAATACAAGTGGCTGAGACGGACTGGCCTTTTTGAGATGTGCCAAGCCACGGTTCTTTAGGATCTTCCAAAACCGGTCAGTTTGGTTAGTGAAAGAAGATTGAAGTTCTTTTATCTTATTTTCAAAGATTATAGGAAGGACAAAAGGTTTTCTTTTGGGCTTTTCAGGGGCAATTAAGATAGCCAAGATAACTAACAAAAATGCAACAACTAAGAGGATACCAGCCAACATCATCGGGCTAGCAGGTTCTTTGTCGGGCTGTTTCGTGATCTCAGTTGGTTCATCGGATGGTTCATCGGGGTGGTTTGTGATCTCGGGTACTCCTGTTCCTCCTCCATGCTCTGCAGCTCTGTCTCTTGGAAGCGAATTTGACGGGATCTCATGGTGCTCTCTCCTTGTATTAAATCCATTCTCCTCTGCATGGTCCGCGTCTTCATCCCCTGTGTTACCTTTTTCGTTTTGTTTCCCTTTAACAAGCTTCATTCGTGGAGAGAAAATTATCTCCAACTGTTGCATCAGGAATAATTGCCTTGTTCACATTTTCATCTCTAAGAGGGACGTCAACTTCTTCAACCTTCTCCTCAACAGACTTTACCTTTTTCTTTATAGGGGTCATTTAGTAGATGTTTTCCAAACTCAGCTCCATCAATTTTTTTCTTGGAAAAGCAGGAACAAGAGATTTGCATCAAATAACGCGCGTTTTCCAGGAAACTTCCGCTTGGTAACCACTCGTTACGCTTCCTTTTCTAAAGGTTTATTTGATTGGTCAAAGGAATTACCACGACCAATATAATAATAATAAACATGTTTGTTGTAGAGCCCCCTGAAAACAATTGTCGCGATTCTTTGCTTCAATATGGCGAAGAGTGGGGTCTTTTTGCTATCTATCGTGTTGTGTTTTACGCCAGTTCGAAGGGCATTCATCATCGAAAGTTTCGTCGGGACTGCTGTGTTTGGATCTTTAGCTTATGTGGCTCCAAAAGTTTGGTGTCGGTTTAAAGAATGTTGCACAGATAGATGGATCTCGGCGAACATCACCGGTCTGCAATCAGCTTTACGCCGGGGCGTGTTTGGACAGCATTTAGTCACCGAGACAGTGCTTAAGGCAATAGTTAGACATCTGAATAATAAATCACCGAACAAAGCCTTGGCACTCTCTTTTAACGGCTGGACCGGATCAGGGAAAAACTTTGTTAGCAAGATCATTGCAGAGCATATTTTTAGGGAGGGGATGGAAAGTAAATTTGTCCATCAAATCATTGCCACACATGATTTCCCACACCAGTCGGAATTGGACCGTTATAAACGATATCTGCGTAGTTTGGTTTCTAGTTCAGTGTCACAGTGCTCAAGGTCGCTGTTCATTTTTGACGAAATGGATAAAATGCCGATCGGTCTCATAGATGTACTAAAGCCCTACTTAGACCTCTACCCTGATGTTGGCAAAGTTGACTTCCGAGGAAGTATTTTTATATTTTTGAGCAATACGGGAGGACATCTGATCAATGACGCAGTCCTCCGACACTGGAAAGAGGGAAAGAAGAGAGAAGACATTGGTATTAAAGAGATGGACAAGGTTGTTAACCTTGGCGAGTTTAATACTAAAGGTGGTTTCTGGCATTCATCGCTCATAGAGAAAAATCTTATACATTATTTTATCCCATTTTTACCTTTGGAGAGATCTCACATTAAAATGTGCGCTAAAGTAGACTTGGAAAAGAAAGGACATCCAGTTACTGAACAAGTCCTCAACAGCATTGCAGATGAGCTATTATACTTCCCAGAAGACTTAAAGGTCTTTTCACAGTCTGGTTGTAAGAAAATATCAAGCAAAGTTGACTATATCATGAATTAGATTAGATGGTGGTGTTGGTTACTTATAGTGATAAACAGTTTTTCTGAATATAGTAACCCAGACATTTTAAAAGACATTGAACACTGGGTGTCTAACTAGGCTAAGAAAATTTTGTGTTAATTTTTTCTAAAGGAAGCATGCTCTGGTAGCCTGCAAATGCAGATCTGTTTCTGGTCTACTCCTCTCTCCAACTGAGAAGTAAACTGTACCAGGTGGAGAGAAGCAATGCAGACATAAATACATGTACATCCAGTGATGCAGATAAGAGATGGGTCTTGGGTCAATGACCTGACTAAGAATGCTTAAATATAACAAAAATTAGCACGTAGTCTTGGTGACCCCTCAGATGGTCTACATTCATGACCCCATCGCTTGTTGAAAGAATCAACTGGAACACTGTACGTCTGCATAGGGTTATTCTAGAAAAAATCCACACCCCCACGACAGAATGCACATTTTTTGACTCTCCTTTCACCTGGAATTCCCAAACTGCATGAGCCCCCCCTCCCCTCAGGATTTCCAAATTCAAAGATTCTTTTCAGGGTATTCTTTCAGGCATTTAGATGATCTTTTATTAAATAAGCCTCAATTCTCCTTGATTTCTGTGTTTGCTGTGTTTCAACTTCGTTAGCATTGATTGACTTACATGAAAAAATCTCCCTTACTCTTGATCGCAATGAAGATGCTGCTTGACAAACTCGAACACTATGGTATACGTGGCGTGGCTCTGGACTGGGTTAGAAGCTACCTCTCCAACAGGTTGCAATTCGTTCAATTTAACGGTCAATGCTCCTCTCCTCAAACTATCTGCTGTGGTGTCCCCCAGGGATCCATTTTGGCCCCCTTGTTTTTCTTCCTCTATATTAATGATTTAAATAACGTATCGACGCTCGTCGAGCTGATTTTATTCACTGATGATACTAATTTATTTATGTCCCATAAAGATCTTGTCTACCTAGCAGCCTCACTCAATTCCGAACTTAATAAATTATCCACTTGGTTTAAGGCAAACAAACTCTCCTTAAACCTGAAGAAAACAAACTTGATGTTATTTAAGCCTAGACAGAAAAGGTATGCAAATATGAATAAATGAACAGAGAATTGAACAGGTTAAGGAAACGGTCTTCCTCGGTGTAGTCCTTGATGAACATCTGTCTTGGAAACCGCACATTTCTCAATGTTATTTAAGCCTAGACAGAAAAGGTATGCAAATATGAATAAATGAACAGAGAATTGAACAGGTTAAGGAAACGGTCTTCCTCGGTGTAGTCCTTGATGAACATCTGTCTTGGAAACCGCACATTTCTCAAGTTGCTCGTAAAATCTCGAAATCAATAGGTGTAATTAATAGAGCAAGATTTTTTCTACCTAAACCCTGTCTAAAAACTCTTTATTATTGTTTAGTTTATCCTTATCTTCATTATTGTATTATTGTCTCGGGATCTACGTACAAAACCAATCTTCGCCGTCTTGTCTCTTTGCAAAAGCGAGTTATCAGAATTATTACTTAATCAACTTTGGATTCTCATTCAGACCCTATTTTCAAAGAATTAGAGCTACTAAAACTTTCCGATAATAGACAGCTAGAATTGGGTAAACTTATGTTTTCTCTTAACCATTCTCTTTTGCCTTCAAAGTTCAACAATTATTTTTCTTTAAACAAACAAGTCCATAGCTATGCCACTAGACACGCGAACGATTTTCACCTTCCTTCTTCTTGTAGAACAAACTTTCGTAAATTTTCTGTCAGTTTCCAAGGACCTAGTTATTATAACTCTATAGAAAATGATATTAAAGAATCTAATTCTCTCCACTTATTCAAAACGAAATTGAAAAAAAAAATTATATATGAATTATTAGTTATAAATCTTGTAGTAATTAAATAGTTATATTTCTTCACATGTCTGATATTATTTTTGTACTTATTGTTACTTGTACCATACCTTATATTTTGTCAACTCAGTCTATGTAATTAGTTAATTTATACTTACCTTCATTGTATTTTACTTTCGATCCTGGCCTTACCGTTACTGTTCACTTTATTTTTACTCTGAGGGAGCCCAATGTCTATAAGCCTCATGGTTTCTTTTTGGGCTTCCTCGCCACTTTCATTTGCTTTTGTGTAACTGTCTTGTTTTATCGTTATTTGTATTTTGCGGTAAATCAAATAAAGGTAAAGTTAAATAAGCTCATATTTGAGTGAACTTCTCTTTTTTCCTAGACCAGGCAAAATATACAGCAAAACATACTACAAAAGGTAATAAAAGGTTCTCTTCTTTGTTGAGAAACAGTAATCACCGAAAGGTGATTTTAACTGGGCTGCCAAGGGGCGATTTTTTTCTGAGGGCAGGGGGCGGCTGTATGCATTCATTGTACCCTTTTGGAAGACTTTCGCAACAAGAAAAATGAGTACAGTCTAGATTTTCTGAGCCGTTAACCCCCTCTCCGATGAGATTTTCCAGCATGCTTTCTGTCGTGGGGGTGTGGATTTTTCCTGGAATAACCTATTCACAGGTTAATCCACTGGATGCCTGGACACCTTTTTGGCTAAAACCTTCAATTATCTTGAACAATAAATAATTAATGTCAAGAAAAGTGGACATTGCTAAGTGTAGTTTCATCAGAAGTTTCAAGATAAAGCACTGGCAATACCTCCTCTTCCCTTCGCCAAACAACAAAATATGCTTAAGTCCAACTGGATATTTTCAGCTCTTGACCAGGGTGGGGTGGGAGGGGGGGGGGGGGGGGTCATTGCATAGGATTCATTGTCCCCATTATGAGGGTTCTGCGGTTAAAGTGCACAATTCTTATCACATTTTGCTTGACCTTGTTGGAAAAGGAACGTAAAGCCTCGAATCTCAGCGATAGAATTGATGTAATTATTTTATTTCAGGTGTTACACTAAGGACACTGACAATTGCATTAGCCAGGCTGTTCAGTAGAGGAGTTGTCAGTGAGCACATAAGCCTGTTTCTTAGGCCAAGATAACTTTTGTAAGCCACAAAACTAGGAAGATACCTCTAGCTTTTTTTTTTTATACGTAGTATAACGGTTTTCTGTACACTGAAGAAGGGTTGTACGTCCAAAAGGTTTTTTTAAAGACGAATGACACTTTTATTTTTTTTTGTTTTTAGCGGAGCCCCATTGCTGAGATAAACTGGTAACCTATGAAAGCGAGAAAATTTGGTTATGACGTAGCGTACGCCCGCCCGTCCGTTCACACTTCATGTAAGCGGATGCCAGATGTCAGGTTATTTTTGCGGGAAAGCTTATGGCTACCCGCTTCTTTTGAAGAAGAGACAACTAAAGAGTCAGGGACTTGTCAGAAATTAGCAGGGCGGAGGGGGGTGGAAACAAAGGGAGGGTCACAACTTTTTGAGATTCAGAAAGGGGAGGGGTCATGAAAAATGGGACGTTAAGAGGGGAAGGGTCATGCAAATATATGCCCGTGATCATGTAGAGGCTCACCCACAGAAGACAAAGGAAGTTTTTATTTGGTAAAAAAAAGGGAAAAAAAGAACAACAAAACATTACGGATATAAACTGTGAAGTACTATTGCAAGAATTTAACAAACATCCGCTTTTCATTTATAACAATGCTATAGAGTCTTATTGAAGTATGAATAATGTTGTTATTAATGTTTAGTTAAGGTAAAAAAAACCACTGCAAAAACCTTGTACGATCAATCTTGCTCAACATCGGATCCAAAAAGATCGTGATCAGTCAAAATAGATCTAATTGAAAACGTTACAGTCAAGAAGACTTAATGTTATCAGAGTTTTGGCTATCCTATTCATCACTGTCTTCAGCATCACCATCAGTGCTGCTGTGAGCATCTTGATCATCATCATTTTTGTCATCAGCATTGATACAATCACTTTCATCATCATCATGATTTCCATTTAAGTTAAAGCGTAGATATTGCTTGATAATGTCCTGTGATTCATTGCTGAACGATACCTTCTCAAAGGCATATTGGATATATCGTCTTTGTGTTTTAAGGAGCCGATTTTAACTTCATTATGTAGAGATAACGGGCCAATAGGCTTTGTAACATTATGCTACTCTAGCCTTGCTGAGGTGCAATGGTTTCAATAACCCTTTTGCAGTTGGCTTCCATTCTTGTTGCACTAGCTTTCTTTGCTTTGCTTTTATTTTGTTTTCGTTTCCTTTTTTTACTTGTTGCCTTGGAATATTGCACCTTAAAGAGCCTGGAACATTTTCCTTTCAATTCTTTAAGGTGGCGAGGATCATGATATTTAAGGCCAAGCTCAAGGGGAGGGTTAGCAAATTTCACTCCCACTGCAGGGATGGGTCACCTCATTTCCGAACCCCAATTTCAAATGCCCACCCCCATCCCCCTGCTAATTTCTGACAAGTCCATAAACACAAACTGAAGCGTAGAAGATGTCAGGCTATAGACTCATCACCGGAAACCTTAAACTAACAAGTTGTTTGTCATTCCACAACAGTGCGCGCAGTGAACTCTTGATGACCTAGATGATTTGCTGAGATTGGGTGTGGATGTAATCAAAACATCAATACAGGAAGGCCTAACCCTTGTTCGACGACTTGTAGGTTCTTTTATTCGAAGATCTAATTCATTGAACCAAAGAAATTCTTTAAATCTTTGTGTTTGTCTGAGCGTGCCATTCTGGTAATCACAATTTACTGATTACCGACAATAATTATTTCCAGATTATCCCGAGTTGCAACACATAAAACGTCATCTAGAAGCACATCTAGCTAGATAGTCAAAGACTGCAAAAAGCTCGAGTGTTTCATCAGGAGACCTGCTATTAAAAGCAGAAAAAAGGTAATTGAGTGCAGAAAAGAGTAACAAACGTGACATTCTGATTGGCTAATAAACAAAGGAACTCACTGAGAGCCAATCAAATGCGCCATCTAAATGGTGCAAAGTTTGGATCTACTCCGGACCTTAACTCTAATACGAAAACTGCATTTCAAAGGTTCATGGCAAATAAATGGACAACCACAAGGAGTCTTCATTCAGGTTTTAAAAGGTCGGCGGCAGATTTAGTGACAACTATAACTAGTATAGCTTTATACACCCTTTATACCCGATTCTAGAACAATCACAATAATAGTCGTCTCTTTTCTTTTTTATACATCGTATTTTACTGGAATAACAATCTTAGTTATGTTTTAGCCTCGCAGACACCGCAGTGAAAAAAGGTAAAAATATTTAACTAACAGGAAAGACCGACTCCCGTGTTTATTCAGCGATTTTTCAAAATACAAAACTATTGTTTTGCGTCGCCGACCGTACTTTACGCCTGTCAGAGGAAAAGTAACAATTTGTTTAGAAAACTAATGAACCATTCTAATTTGAAGGAAAAATTTCAATGTTATCATGAAAAGCTGTTACTATCGAAAACTGTGCAGCTTGTCACGTCCATAGTCAAGGATTATGTTACATGTGAATTCACGTGAAACGACCTTTGAACATCAATACAACGCGTGCTACTTATCACTAC
>NC_133205.1:2952500-2979000 GCF_958299795.1 Porites lutea | reverse complement strand
AAACAAGACAAAATTAAAAATCACATTACCTGTGACTCAACAAACCTAACATAATAAATGATCCAATGTAAAAGATGTAAAAAACAATATATAGGTGAAACTAAATGGCACACTTTGTGAACGCTTTAAAAAACATAGACAGGCAACAAACGAATCCACTCCACGCAAACATCACAGCAGCAGCTCCTTCCCACTTTAATCAACCTGGCCACTTGATCGTAGCCATGGAACTTATTCCACTGGAACAACAACCCACCCTCAGCATGTCACGCCGTAAGGCAAGAGAAGCGTGCCTCATAGATAGAGGCGAAACCCTGTCACCGGACGGTCTGAACCGAAGGAATGAACATTGAACTGTTTCTATTTCTATTTTTATTGTATAACATTTACCTTTATATTAGTCTTTCTAGTATTAATAATTGTAGTTAATTATTAACCACTTATGTAAATTTTAAATTCAAATTTTAGGAGCCGTTAAAAGATATTTTTCTCTTGGTATAGCTCTGGCCCTGAGGAAGGCTAATATTATTTTGTTAGCTGAAATATTGGCCATAATAAATTAGCTCTTTGCCGTAGTGCCAGCTCTGCATCAATTTTTGTTTTATTTTACACTTTGAGGGGCGTCTGGCTACAGTATCTCTTTAATTAGAGATCCGGCAAGAGGAACCAGTCAGTTACATTTATGCGTTGCATGGACCTCTGCATTCAAACAGTTTATCCTCTGGTAGTCTGCAAGCGCAGACCTATTTCTGGTCGTTGCTTCTCTCCACCCAAAAAGTAAGCTGTAATGGTGGAGTTAAGCGATGACTGGAAATACATGCATGTCTGCATTCATAGGATATTCCACTAGATGCCCTGAACTTCTTTTTGGCTAAAACCTTCAGTCTTGAACAGTGTCAGGAAAAGTGGACACTGCTATGTCTAGTTTCAAGATAAAGCTCTTCAAAGCACTGGCAATTACAAATACCTCCCTTTCCCTTTCCCAAAAAACAAAATATGCTGAAGTCCAACTGGATATTTTCTGTTCTTGTATGACTGAACAACATTGACCAGGGTGAGGTGGGGGGATAGGGTCTTTGCACAGGATCCTTTATCCCCAGTCTGGGGTTCTGTGATGAAAGTGCAAAATTCTTCTGTCTTTTAGCTTTACTTGTTGGAAAAGGAACTTAGGGGCTGGGGACACTGACAAATGCATTAGCCAGGCTGCTCAGTAGAGGAGTTATCAGTGAGCATATAAGACGTTTCCTTAAGCTGAGTCACTTTTTCACACAATTGTAAATGGCAACAATCACTGCCTTTATAAGTTATTACCTGCACTACACGAATTAACTTATTAATTAAGGTGTGTGCGCCCTTTTAACATTCTTTATTATCTTTTCATGTCTTAAAGCAACTAACTTTTAGGTTAGAGTTTTCGAATTTTGCAGCTTGTATTTCGATAACTTTTTTTAGCATCTGATCTCTTGTTAGCTTTTTTATTCCTTTTTATAATTAAGATAGATTAGTTAATGTTTAGATCTATAATTTAATTTTTGTAATGTAAATTCCCAATTCAGTTTTCAAACTATGTATTAATGAATTAATAAACGTTAAACTTCAGACTGTGTGTGTACTGTTTGTGGTGGGCGGGAAATACTTTTCAGATGAAACACAGATAATTGTTTCTGAGACGGGGCTGAAACAGAATGTGGTGTTTAACTCTTTTTTCTGTTTTTCATGTAATTGTGAGAGACCAAGGGAGATTTACCTCACTTATTGATAAAAGCGGAATTTTTTTAAAAAAAGTCACAACATACTAGATGATGGAGCAGAGTGGGTGATATGATAAACCTCTGGTGACAGTATTTATTTCCTGACATACAACGATGAAAGCTGGATTTTTTTGCCTACATTGTACCCCATGAAAGATTTTTTTTGTCAGTGTAAGAATTTTTTTTTTGCCTTGCAAGGATTTTTCTTCTGATGAAATCAGTCTGTAGGATACATATATATATATATATATATATATATATATATATAAAAAATCAAAAAAATATAAAATCAGTCGGGGTCACTTACCTTTTACCTGCCACTTTGTTTTTTCTTACAAACTTGTGGTTGCGTTACACGTCATGTTATATATCAACATAGCGATAATATCTGTGAAATTAAACTAAGGGTCTTAACAGTGGGATGGGGCATTGTGAGAAGTCAACTTAATCCATTCTGGTGGGTCCTGAGAATGCATTAACATAGCGATAATATCTGTCAAATTATGGGTGTAGATGAAGGTCATTAATTTTGAATCATTCTAAGAAAATATTGTTTGAGTGTTTATATCAGTGGCAAGTCCAGACCTTGAAATACAGGAAGCGCCTGCCGCCCACTCGCTCCAGCTCCGCCCACTCATCCAAACCATGATTTTAGGTGGGGAACTGGCGGGGGATCCTCAGTCTCAAATAAATTTTCTTGGCCATTCGAGTCTCAGCTTAGCCTAAAAAAGCGGGGAGGGGGGGGAATCCCCTGGATCCGTCACTGTTTATATTTGCTTTCTTGTTTTTTTTTCTTTACAGCAGGTAAGATTGCTTTCTGCCACAAGTTATGAACTCATAAAAGGAAGTTTCTTTACTGTCAAACTATCAGGAAACTAGTTAAAACTATAATGCATTCTCAGGACCCACCAGAATGGATTAAGTTGACTTCCCACAATGCCCCATCCCACTGTTAAGACCCTTGGTTTAATTTGACAGATACTATCACTATGTTGATATATAACGTGACGTGTAACACAACCACAAGTTTGTAAGAAAAAACAAAATGGCAGGTAAAAGGTAAGTGACCCCAACTGATTTTATATTTTTTTGATTTTTTATATATAAATATATATCTATATGTATCCTACAGACTGATTTCATCAAAAGAAAAATCAAGAAAAAACAAAATGGCAGGTAAAAGGTAAGTGACCCTGACTGAGTTTATATTTTTTTTGATTTTATATATATATATATATATATATATATATATACTTTGTACAAAGGAGAATGGACTACATATGTTGATTTTAATCCTTTATTGACATGATATATATATATATATATATATATGTATGTATCCCACAAACTGATTTCATCAGAAGAAAAATCCTTGCAAGGCAAAAAAAAATTTTACACTGACAAAAAAATCTTTCATGGGGTACAATGTAGGCAAAAAAAATCCAGCTTTCACCGTTGTATGTCAGGAAACAAATACTGTCACCAGAGGTTTGGGGAAAAAAATTCTTACCCAAACCATATCACCCACTCTACTCCATCATCTAGTATGTTGTGACTTTTTTTTAAAAAAATTCCGCTTTTATCAATAAGTGAGGTAAATCTCCCTTCTGTTCAGCCCCGTCTCAGAAACAATTATCTGTGTTTCATCTGAAAAGTATTTCCCGCCCACCACAAACAGTACACACACAGTCTGAAGTTTAACGTTTATTAATTCATTAATACATAGTTTGAAAACTGAATTGGGAATTTACATTACAAAAATTAAATTATAGATCTAAACATTAACTAATCTATCTTAATTATAAAAAGGAATAAAAAAGCTAACAAGAGATCAGATGCTAAAAAAAGTTATCGAAATACAAGCTGCAAAATTCGAAAACTCTAACCTAAAAGTTAGTTGCTTTAAGACATGAAAAGATAATAAAGAATGTTAAAAGGGCGCACACACCTTAATTAATAAGTTAATTCGTGTAGTGCAGGTAATAACTTATAAAGGCAGTGATTGTTGCCATTTACAATTGTGTGAAAAAGTGACTCAGCTTAAGGAAACGTCTTATATGCTCACTGATAACTCCTCTACTGAGCAGCCTGGCTAATGCATTTGTCAGTGTCCCCAGCCCCTAAGTTCCTTTTCCAACAAGTAAAGCTAAAAGACAGAAGAATTTTGCACTTTCATCACAGAACCCCAGACTGGGGATAAAGGATCCTGTGCAAAGACCCTATCCCCCCACCTCACCCTGGTCAATGTTGTTCAGTCATACAAGAACAGAAAATATCCAGTTGGACTTCAGCATATTTTGTTTTTTGGGAAAGGGAAAGGGAGGTATTTGTAATTGCCAGTGCTTTGAAGAGCTTTATCTTGAAACTAGACATAGCAGTGTCCACTTTTCCTGACACTGTTCAAGATTGAAGGTTTTAGCCAAAAAGAAGTTCAGGCATCTAGTGGAATATCCTATGAATGCAGACATGCATGTATTTCCAGTCATCGCTTAACTCCACCATTACAGCTTACTTTTTGGGTGGAGAGAAGCAACGACCAGAAATAGGTCTGCGCTTGCAGACTACCAGAGGATAAACTGTTTGAATGCAGAGGTCCATGCAACGCATAAATGTAACTGACTGGTTCCTCTTGCCGGATCTCTAATTAAAGAGATGCTGTAGCCAGACGCCCCTCAAAGTGTAAAATAAAACAAAAATTGATGCACAGCTGGCACTACGGCAAAGAGCTAATTTATTATGGCCAATATTTCAGCTAACAAAATAATATTAGCCTTCCTCAGGGCCAGAGCTATACCAAGAGAAAATATCTTTTAACGGCTCCTAAAATTTGAATTTAAAATTTACATAAGTGGTTAATAATTAACTACAATTATTAATACTAGAAAGACTAATATAAAGGTAAATGGTATACAATAAAAATAGAAATAGAAACAGTTCAATGTTCATTCCTTCGGTTCAGACCGTCCGGTGACAGGGTTTCGCCTCTATCTATGAGGCACGCTTCTCTTGCCTTACGGCGCGACATGCTGAAGGTGGGTTGTTGTTCCAGTGGAATAAGTTCCATGGCTACGATCGGGTAGCCAGGTTGATTAAAGTGGGAAGGAGCTGCTGCTGTGATGTTTGCGTGGAGTGGATTCGTTTGTTGCCTGTCTATGTTTTTTAAAGCGTTCACGAAGTGTGCGTTTAGTTTCACCTATATGTTGTTTTTTACATCTTTTAGATTGGATCATATATTATGTTAGGTTTGTTGAGTCACAGGTAATGTGATTTTTAATTTGTCTTGTTTCTCCTGTGTTGGTGAAAGTGAATGATGTTTTTCCATGGTTAATGTATGGGCAGGTGAGGCAGCCATGTCTGGAGTTGCAACAGAATGTGCTGGCAGGGGTTTTTCAGTGTCCTGTCGTTGTTTGTGAGCCTCGCACGAACGAGTAGGTTACAAAGGTTTGGTGAATGGCGGAAAGCGACGACAGGTACTTCTTTAAAGATGTTTCTTAAGCGTTCAGTGGATTGCAGAATGGGTTGTTTCTTGCGGAGTGTGTCATGGATGTTAGGTAGAGCTGGATTGTAGGTACTGGTAACTGTAAAGGGATTCGGTGACTAATGTATCTCTGGTGGCTGGTTTATTCTCTTTTAAGGCTTCATTTCGAGATACCTGTTTTGCTCTGGTGATTTGTTCTTTTATGAAGCGTCTTTTGTAGCCTTGTTTTATAAAGTAATTTTCTAGTTCAGATGATTGGGTTTCAAAGAAATTATCCGTGGAGCAAATGTGGCGTAAGCAAAGAGCTAGGCTGTTTAATGTGATATGGGTGGCTTGAAGAGTGCAGTAAGTATTAATGTTTATCTGTAGGTTTGCAGTAAAGATCAGTTTCTATTCTACCATTGTGGGGTTGAATGTTAACATCTAGGAAAGGGATAAACGTTGTTGAGCATTCACTGGTGTTTGTTGTTGAGGTACTTTACAAACTCGTTCAGTTTATCTTCACCATGTGTCCAAACCATTAAGATGTCGTCAATATACCTCAGCCAAAGATATGGGTTGTCAGGGTAATTTTGTAATGCTTTCCTTTCGAAATCCCCTATGAATAACTTAGCAAATGCTGGAACCATTTGTGTGCCTATAGCTGTACCATGTTGTTGTATAAAATGTTCATTATTGAAGACAAAATTGTTCATGGTTAAGATCACGCGGATGAGATCACATATATATGGATCGATTCTGTAGGAACAGATGTGTCAGTCCGTTGGCTAAGAGCTATTCTGCATGTGTCGATTCCTTTGTTAGTTGGAATGTTTGTGTATAGAGAAGAAACGTCAAGGGTGACAAGTATAGCATTGCTGGGGAGGATGTCAATTTTTTTTCAAGTACGTTGAGAAGATGGGTCATTTTGGAAAAAATTAACACAAAATTTTTCTTAGCCTAGTTAGACACCCATTGTTCAATGTCTTGTAAAAAATGCCTGGCCTGGGTTGGACTGTACTCAGAAAAATCAACCCACACCAACGTCTAATCTAATTCATGATAAAGTCAACTTTGCTCGATACTTTCTTACAACCAGACTGTGAAAAGACCTTTACGTATTCTGGGAAGTATAATAGCTCATCTGCAATGCTGTTAACGAGTTGTTCAATAACTGGATGTCCTTTTTTTTCCAAGTCTGCTTTAACACACATTTTAACATGAGATCTCTCCAAAGGTAAAAATGGGATAAAATAATCTATAAGATTTTTCTCAATGAGCGATGAATGCCAGAAACCACCTTTAGTGTTGAACTCACCAAGGTTAACAACCTTGTCCATCTCTTTAATACCAATGTCTTCTCTCTTCTTTCCCTCTTTCCAGTGTCGGAGGACTGCGTCATTGATCAGATGACCTCCCGTATTGCTCAAAAATATAAAAATACTTCCTCGAAAGTCAACTTTGTCAACATCAGGGTAGTGGTCTAAGTAGGGCTTTAGTACATCTATGAGACCGATCGGCATTTTATCCATTTCGTCAAAAATGAACAACGACCTTGAGCACTTTGACACTGAAGTAGAAACCAAACTACGCAGATTTCGTTTATAACGTTCCAATTCCGACTGGTGTGGGAAATCATGTGTGGCAATGATTTGATGGACAAATTTACTCTCCATTCCCTCCTTAAAAATATGCTCAGCAATGATCTTGCTAACAAAGTTTTTCCCAGATCCAGTCCAGCCGTTAAAAGAGAGTGCCAAGGCTTTGCTCGGCCATTTATTATTCAGATGTCCAACTATTGCCTTAATCACTGTCTCGGTGACTAAATGCTGTCCAAACACGCGTCGGCGTAGAGCTGGCTGCAAACCGCTGATGTTCGCCGAGATCCATCTATCTGTGCAACATTCTTTAAAACGACACCACACTCTTGGCGCCACATAAGCCAAAGATCCCAACACAGCAGTCCCGGCGGCAGTTTCGACGATGAATGTCATAACAAATGGAGTAAAACACAACAAGATAAATGGCAAAAGCATCCCACTCTTCGCCATATTGAAGCCAAATTGGAGGCGATGTTTCCAATGGATTTAATAACTTAAATTTCTATTGGTTGAGGCAATTTATTCGCCCCTGATTTGACCAATCTAATAAATCCTTAGAAAAGACAGAGTAACGAGTCGTTTCCCACGCGGAATGCGGAAAAACCGGGCGTCCTCGCTTGTGTTTGCTTTCCAAGATAACGTTGCTGCAGTGAAGGTGGAGTTTGGAAATTCATCAGAAGTATATTGGTCGATTAAATGGCCTCTAAAAGACCTCCTATAAAGAAAATGCCTGCAAAAAACGGTGGGAAAAATGCTCAGGAAGATATCGCTTCGCCCAAAAATAAGGCGCCCGACGTAATCGTTCCTTTAGCAAAGGATAGTAATAAGCTTAGTTCGAAGGCCGCATCTTCCGATGGTATTAACCTTAGGGAAAAAACAAAGAAGGAAAATAAAACAGCAGGTGAAGAAAGCTCTCAGGACATTTCATCTGATGGAACGCCATATGGTCCACCGCCGCAAGCTCAGAACACAACAAACCCAAAACGTGAGTCCGAACAGGCCAGCGAACGACGTCAAGTACCTAGCTCAATGGACAAACACCACGTTCCTATCATCCTTTTAATCGTTGCATTTATGTTAATTATCGTGGCTATCATATTTTGGTCTCCAGAACCTGAAATAGAAACGGATTTTGACTTTCCCAAGATCTTTGCAAATAAGATCGTGGAACTTCAGTCTTCTTTCACTAATCAAACTGACCGGTTCTGGCGGATCTTAAAGAACCGTGGTTTGGCACATCTCAGAAACGCCAGTCCCCCTCAGCCACTAGTATTGTTACTAGCTGCACCCCCAGCTGCTCATAGCACTGTGGAGTGTTTTGCCAGGAAGCTTGCAGAGGCATTAGACCCAAAACACAAGAGAATGTTAGCTACAATTGATGGAAGAGAAGAAAGGAATTACCCTGGTGAGAAGGCTAAGAAGAGGATGGATGATTTACTAATAAGAAGGTTTAAGAATGGCCACAAAGCAGCACTTATCCATCACTTTGAGCTCCTCCCGCCCCCATCACCTCTGTTGTTCTACTCATATTGCGATGATCAGAATGCACCAAATAAACATGTTGCGATTATCTTCACCGTACACTTGCCTGTAGAGCCAGATGCATCTTTAGAACCCAAAGAAGCAGAGGGAACAGTTGAGAAGTACCTTGCTGACGAAGTTTGGGGAAAAGAAGATAAGGATGCTGTTAGAGCTCTTTTGAGCCGAGTTGCAAACACAGTGGCTCTTATGAATGGTGAATCTAGTAGTTTAGCTACTTGTTAACTTGTTATATATGAGACAAGATTTCATACATTTTACTCATCCAAGTACACTGGCCAGTAGGTGCCGGCAGAATCCAATCTTAACCAGCCATTACAACCTATGCCTTGGTCAATGTAGCAATTTCAGACAGACAGCCAGTAGTGATGTTGAGCTTTTCATATTTTTAACTCACCCTAAAAAATTTTGGTAGCTGTATCGTTTTTTCTTGGTTTGTCTCTTTTCTGCAAAATACGTTTAGACATTCGTACAATCCACTGAATTATAATTATCAGACCTATATCTGTCAAATTCAAATAGCCATTACTTGCTGCTGTTAATCTGAAATGGTAGCCAAATGCACCCCCTTACTTTTGGGTAGAGCAGGGGGAGAGAGATGGCTTAGGGGGTGGAGACAGCTAACATTTTGGACAAAAAAATTTATATTCTGATCCATCACTGTCTATCCTAGTGTGAGTTGACTGAAACTGAGGTAATACCAGGAAACAAAACTTAAATAACTCTAGATTTTTCACTGAAAAACATTGGATGATATCAACAGCAGTACTGTATTCACCATTTTAACATAGACCATAGTCCACCTTTGTTGCCCCCAAAACTTTGCTTACCTTTGTTTTCAGTTTCTCCTGGGTATTACAATCATCCCAAGAGAAATCAAAGACAATGGTTATGCAAAATTTGGGGGAGGGGGGGGAGTGTAAACAAGTTGCATTATGGTCTGTGTGAAAAAGGTGAATTTTCTTTCTTTAGTCTGTGCACCTGAATGGGTACATGGGCTAAGTAGGAGATACTGTTGCATCAGTGCGTGTCTTTCTTATGGACTTGAATTTTGTAATCAGTTTGTCCATTTCTTTTAAAATTGAGTACCCTTATGAGATGTCATGGTAGTATGTAACATTAGCTCAGACTCTATTTTTGGTCATGAAGTAAATAAAATTCTGGCAGCTGGCATGGAAACCATCTAAGAGAGTAAGACAGATTGCACAGAGCTGCTAGAATTAGGGCTGATCTCAGGTTAAGTTGAATCACAGTGGAGCTGAGGTTAACCTTGCCTTATCTGATTACCTATTTGATGGATGTATTATTGTTCTCTCACATAATTCTAGATAAACCAAGTTAGTCTGCCACAGTTAATCAGCATTTGACCTCCAGCCAGAGAGTATTCATACTGATGCATGGCTGAGGTACAGAATAACCACCTTAGCTGCAACTTAACCCTTGGACGTACAAGGGGTATGGACGTACAAGATGCCACCCCCTCCTCGCCTCATAAGGTTTTTCTGAGTTTTTTCCTAGAGGATAAAACATTAGTACCTGACGTTTTCAGTAGCTTTTCATTCATCCCTCGCGCACATTTTGAGATAAGTTTAGTGACGGTCAGGTGCTATGGTTACAAGCTATGACATCTTAAGTAGTAGGTGTTCAAGCCAATTTTGGGTGAAAATACATGTTTTTTCAACTTCTTTCAACAACAAAAGTAAATCTTGTGGCTAAAATCATGCAAAGTGCTTATTTATGAGTTATTTTTCATTTAAAGCACAAAAAAATTACCATGTCTCGTGGCTTTCTACCTGATTTCTTATTCTTGGTAAAATTCAAGATGGTAGCCAAGATGGCAACCATTGTTGGTGACATCAAAGGCCTCCTGCAGGGCCACCACCCTTAAAATATACCTCATCTTGTTAAGAAGATCAAAGGCTTTCCACTAATGGTAAAATTGTTTCAAAATACTGCAACATATCAAAACCTCCAGGGAGGGGTTCCATACCCCCCCCCCCCCCCTGTACCACAGTGGGGGTGTGAATTTGCAAGTACGTCCGGGGGTTAATAAATCCACAGACCCTGGATGTTTATTGTTCTCTCACATAATTCTAGATAAACCAAGTTAGTCTCCCACAGTTAATCAGCATTTGACCTCCAGCCAGAGAGTATTTATACCGATGCATGGCTGAGGTACAGAATAACCACCTTAGCTGCAACTTAACCCTTGGACGTACAAGGGGTGGGGTGGATGCCACCCCCTCCTCGCCCAATAAGGTTTTTCTGAGTTTTTTCCTAGAGGATAAAACATTAGTACCTAACGTTTTCAGTAGCTGTTAATTCATCCCTCGTGCACATTTTGAGACAAGTTTAGTGACGGTCAGGTGCTATGGTTACAAGCTATGACATCTTAAGTAGTAGGTGGTGAAAATACATGTTTTTTCAACTTCTTTCAACAACAAAAGTAAATCTTGTGGCTAAAATCATGCAAAGTGCTTATTTATGTGTTATTTTTCATTTAAAGCACAAAAAAATTACCATGTCTCGTGGCTTTCTACCTGATTTCTACTTCTTGGTAAAATCCAAGATGGTAGCCAAGATGGCAACCATTGTTGGTGACATCACAGGCCTCCTGCAGGGCCACCACCCCTAAAATATACCTCATCTTGTTAAGAAGATCAAAGGCTTTCCACTTAAGGTAAAATCGTTTCAAAATACTGCAAAATATCAAAAACTCCAGGGAGGGGTTCCATACCCCCGCCCCTGTACCACAGTGGGGGTGTGAATTTGCAAGTACGTCCGGGGGTTAATAAATCCACAGACCCTGGATGTTTTTACAAGGGTCAGGAGCCCGTAATCCAGAGCGAGCAACTTCCATTCACTTATATCACGGCATTGTCACAGAAAAAAGTGCCATTTTTACGTGGAAAAAAAGTGCCATAAAATGTGTCTGAAAATGAACTGGTCCGTTAAGCGCCATGCCATAGGCCTAGTATCGGAGTTGCTCACTCCAGTTTATGGGGTCTTGTAAGGGTTAGTTTTAGGGAAATGGTAATAACTCTTTGAAAAAATATGTATGCTCAAACGCCATTTTCACTGAATAACACTGAGCCTGCAAGCAAGCTCTTAATTTTCTTCAACTGTGATCATATTGTCATGTAAACTTCATTTTTCTCTGGTTATGTAAATATACCTCGTCTATTAATATGTGCAGGTGTAGCCACTGCTTCCCTCAACTAGCTCTTACTTGCTGCAGGCAGCGCACATTTTTGTAAGATTTATATGAAGAATCAATCAACTGAACAAAGTGGAATTAAAAACCAAAGTAGGGGGTATTGAAAAAAGTCACACTTGAGCTGCATACCAAAGGAGACTTGGCTTTGCCCTTTGCTTCACCTCTCTCTCTCTATCACCACTTGCTTTGCTGAGCACTCGAAATGGAGAGCTTGCTCACAGAATACTTACAATACTGAGTTCTGTTTCCAGTGATTTGCTGATTGTTTTCAGGGCTTGAAAACGTCCCTTCCAGTGGCCCAGGACAAGTAGATTTATTTGCTATGTAAGTAACTTTTAAATCTTACTTGCTAAAAGGGAAGGGTACAGGCAAGTCATCCTCTAACAAAATCAGTTCCTTAGATGAGCAAGAAGTGGCCCCAGGCAAACAAAATGTGACAGCTGCTTGCCCATAGGACACGCTGCAATTCAAGTTTTTTTTTTCGAGCCCAGCATTTTGCCCACTGGGACTCAGCTTTATAGAAGTTATACAGTTTGTATCATAAGCTTGTGCCAAGTTCATTTTTAATCTGCTTTCATAAATTTTCAGATCAGATCCTGTAACTGTAAAATACCATTATTGTATGATGGGTGTACCTAAGTTTGGAATCTCTCTGTATTTATTTAAAAGAGCTGAAACGGAATAAATGTCTTCAAAGAAAAAACACTAATAACTTACAGGGTTCGTGTTATAAAAATGATATAGAGGGCCGGGGCACTCACAGTTAAACAGTATTTTACGTTGCCTGCGTATTCAGACAAGCTTATGTCTTGTCACGCATTTCCCTGGAGGATCACTGCGTGACAAGCCAAACAAACGTTGCTGTAGGAGGTTACTTCTCATGCCATATATCTTAAAGGTATCTTCTAGGACTATGTAAAGCTTGTTAATATGATATGTTTTTCGTGGTTATTTTGCAGACCTTGACTTATTTTTATCAGTTGCCAATATCTCTTTGATAATTGTTAAGCAGGCTCAGTTTGTAAAATCACACACCAAAAACAAAATCTCAAAGGTTTTCCCTTCCACACAAACAAATAATAAATGCCATGTAGCGAAACTTAAAGATGTCCCAGGACAGGCGACCCAAACTCAGTGTGTGAGTTTAATGAGTAACACATGTAGTTTCATGTTGCGTAATTTAAAATGGCCGTGAATATAAAGGATTTGTATGGGAATTCAGGTAAAAGATTCAAATTGATAACTACTCGCTAGAATGTTCAATAAAATACAGCTTACCGTATTTACTTTGCTTGTTTTTGTTTGCTGTGTGGTTATTTTTCCGATCCATTGCGATTTAAGCGATTTCCTTTAACCCCGAGTTTCCACTGTAAGAGAAAGGACAAGGCTTCACAGTCCAGTTCGGGATACCCCATGCGAGAGGCGAAAAATCCTCAGCTTGAAATGGCCAAGCAACAACAAATCAAACGCCGAATCCAAGCCAATATGTCGTTGTTTCATTTCAACTCATTAGCCGAGCAATCCGGCCACTGTAACCGACGCCAAGCGGCAGTTTGTTTTCCAAAATCCAAGCCAAAACGACGCCGAAGAGGCGAGTGAGTACATTTTCACCACGACACACGACCGTTGCAAACCCGCTTGGTAACCCTGCCTCCGCCACAAACTAAGCCTCACTGGGGTATCACCAGTGGTAGTGGTCGTCGAGGGAAAACAATAGAAATGGGGCGGTGGTGGTGGTGGTGGAGGGAAAACAATAGAAAGGCGCGGTGGTGGTGGTGGAGAGAAAACAATAGAAATGAGGAGGTGGAGAAGGGGAATAAAAAACATTGAGGAGGGAAAATAATAAAAATTGTGGAGAAGGGAATAAAAACATTGAGGAGGGAAAATAATAAAATTGTGGAGAAGGGAATAAAAAAAATTGAGGAGAGAAATAAAATTGAAAAGGGAGAGGGGTAAGTAAAACATTGTGCGCAATGTAAAAAAAAAGGATGGCTTGCTTTCTTTGACTATTTTAAAGGGGCTATGTCACCCCACACGCATGCGCGAGCCAATGAAAACAAACTTGAAAAAGACGGCCCAACTTTTTCAAGTTCTGTCGGAGATTTTGGAAGGCTGTTTTTATCTGTCTAAATCTCAGCCATCGTTCGATAGATAGCGAAGTTTTGTATTAAGAATCGTTCTATGGTGATTACAGAATAATTTTTTGGCGTTATTTTGAAATTGTTTGCCTGTGGAATGTTTTTACGTGGATTTACTGTGACCTCTTATCAGCGGCCGTTGTAATGGCAGAGTTAATGACGGCTACTCCACAATGAGCGATGGAATCTTTGATGGAGTCTTCCCTATAGTTCACAGAACCTTTCTATTGAGTTATTTTAGAGGCTGCTGGCTCTTGGATTTTTCTTGTGCTCAAAGTATGTGGACATATAATGAAGCGGCTATCGAGTTGGCGGCGGCCGTTTTTTGTAAACGATTACAAGAGCATCAGGCCATGAGTTTCGTGACGAAACTAAACTCCTGGCGAAGGAAACATTATAAAATTCGGTTAGATTCCTTCTTGTTTTTATCTGGATTCACAGCAAAGATAAACACGACCGTTTGCTCGTCCAGATTGTTCTCAACGGACTTAGAGAGGCATGTTAGTACGAGTTAGATCCTGTAAATGTCATGTTTTTGAACTGTTTGTGTTCGAGCATATTTTTGGAAAATAGCAGAGTTTACTTTCCCTTTTTATCAACGGACTGCTTATAGTGGAGTAGTATACCAATGATGCTTGGTTCTGTTTTTCTCGACGTCGCAGTAATTCGGCACGATCGAACAATTTTGCGCGATAATGTATGTTTCCCTAAGATCAAAACAAAGACTTGATGTCTCTTGTTCTATCAGCATCTAAATTATAAAATCACTACCGACAGACAAGTCTAATTGTTAATGGTTTGAAACAGTCTTGGTCTTTATCTTCGGTCTAGCGTCTTTTGTAGTTCGTTTGTAAAATACAACTTCGATCAGCCTGTTCGATTTATTTTGTTGAATAAGACAATATGTTGTTGTTGAATTTTTGTTTGCGCTCTATTTTATAAATGGCATGCGTTTTTACTTCAAAACTACAAGTAAAATTGTCGTCACAATTTTATTCTTGATCTAGCATAACCAGAGAAAAAACGTTCCGTGAATTCTATCGAAATATCCCTTATCTAAACCCATTTCGCTTGTTAACCTCTCTAAGTTCGGAGCCTTGGACGTGACAGAGAAGATGGAGAAAGTCACGCGTTAAAAACAATAGAATTTTGACAGTTGAAAGTAATTTGCATAACCTCAGAGCGCACATGGAGAAAGTCACGCGTTAAAAACAATAGAATTTTGACAGTTGAAAGTAATTTGCATAATCTCAGAGCGCATGCTCTCCAGCTGACATAGCCCCTTTAATAGATTTCATTCAAATCGCTGTGTATTTGACTCTTTTTGTTTTAAACAGTATCTCGTGTCTGATTTTATTGCTAGCAATTATGAGTCGCGTGTTTAATCAATTGATCCTTGTTAAGTTATTTGTTTTATACAGGGGGGGGCCCACGACTTAGCGAAATTTCGTGTACCGATGATCCACCGATTTATGACATCACATCCGGTTGCAGAGTTGCTGCTCTGTTTTCGCGCGAAGCACAAAGGTGGACGCCCGATGCTATTTGGTTTCCTCGTTATTTTTACCCACAGGCTAACGGAATTATGTATCTTGAATGCCGAGAATATTAAGAAGGTATATAGCCGGCCTTTCAAGCAAATGTCATGACCAAACAAAGAAGTTTTAGTATTATTTTAACGAAAAATATCATGTAGCTGCGTGGAATGTCATGGCGAGTGTTGCGATGTTTCAAAACGAGTGTCGTTAACGTTTTTCGGCTGTTGCGGCCTATGATTTAGAGAAGTCATCAATCAAAATATAATTTCCTGAGCGGAATAGAATGGGGAAAACGTCTATGGCCACAGTTTAAAGTGTTCACCGCTGTAAGGCTGGATCACGCCCCGTAAAGTTGCAGAAACTTCCACTCAACTGCATGGTTTTGAGGAATGTCATGGCGACTCTTTCGCTGTTTGTAATCGAGCGTCACTCAAGAGTTTGGCTTTCGCGGCTTCTGATTCATCAAAGTCATCAATCAAAATTGCCTATCCTGAGCGAAATACCGTTGAGAAAAAGCTTATAGTCACAGTTTAAAGTGTTAACAGCTGGAAGGCTTTGTAACTCGACGTAAAGTTGCTGCAAGGGCTCAGTCTTCTGCTGTTCGAAGACCCTCTGTCATGATGTCGCATAGATAAGGTTAGTAGGTTTGCTGATTTTTCTTTTAGTGTACGTGAGAGAATTACAAGGAGTGTAGAGTAGCGAAAAATTAGAGTTATTCAATGTTAGAGCGTGAGCTTTTAATAGTTAAGAGAATTAGATAATTTTTTAAATGATTGATGAAAGGGGACTCCTTAAAGAACAGGTGGTTACTATTAGAAAAGGGCAGTAAAACATCCGAAAGAACTACCCTTTTTCTCACAGCACTCTCTACTGGATCTCTAAAACTGTATTTTATTGTGTAAGAAACACATAAAATAGAAAAAATGTGACAGAGAGTAGACCGTTTGCTTTGGGAGGTGGTGCCCCAGGAGAGGTGGAGATATTAAGAGGGCCTACACCAAGAAGAACAATATTATAACAAAAACAATAATCTTGTTGATCAATTATTATTACTAGTAGCCTTTTTTGAGTACGATAGTATACCAGAAAGATACCACATGCCTGCAATTGCTGTGATCATAATTTATTGTTTTAGAGGGAGGCATGCAAGGTTTTTGCTTAGGGGATTTTAGGGGTGGTAACAGCACACCTACACTGTCTGACAGAGTGCATTGTTGCTTATGGGGGATTGTGAAACTTAATGACAGCAAACTTAATTTGCACAGATAAGCAAAATTGCATTGCCAGTTATTTTCTCTTTGTGTGGTAGAGGATAGACAGTTCAATTACATGTGAAGGACTGGAAGTATATTTTTTGCCAATTTTCCCTCGCCGAGCCTTAAAATCCATATTGTAAGACAGTTGTGCATAAGGGATATTTGCATTATTTGATTCTAGGATCCTTAAAAGTTGTAAGGAAAGGGGGTCTTCATAGCCAAAACAAACAAAAAGTATTTTATATGAAACTTGAATAAAATTTCTACCTGGTAGGGAGTTGTTGGGAGAAAATGGCCTCCCTGGAAAAAGGAAGGATATTTTTTGTTCTGTAATATGAAAATTTCATCTTAAGACTGGCACTTTTTGTTACTAGAAACAATACATGTAAGCAATGGAACCAAAATTCGAAGGTTACTGCAATAATTCACTTCAGTAGAATGGTTTTTCTGTTTCCTAATAACAATGTTTTTACTCTGTAACTTTTTAGTAAGGTTGACAGTGGTCTTCTTTTATTACAATGTTGAATGGCATACCTGAGGGGGAGGGGTATGTACCTGTAGCTGGTGGGGCAAAAGGGAGTATCCAACAGAGAGTTCAAACCTTTTTAGGACAAACAGTCACCCAGTGCAGCTTTGAGTGAGCCAGTGATCATTTTTTTTCTTTTGGCCATACATGGACAGTATTTTTATTTTTTGCTTTATACTTCAATTTAAGTTTTTTCCTGTGTTTTGGGTATGAAAATGTATGATAATGAGTATGACACAAAGGAAACTAAAATTATCCAGGGATAAAATTGAACCATAATAATAATGATATACAGCTGTGTATAATTAGTATGTATACAACAGTTTTTCTTCTAGTGTTAAAGGAAATACTAAAATTTTATTCACCTACTTTATTTGATTGATCAATGATATTATTATTGTTCTAAAAAAAAAAACATCAAAATATTTTCAATAAATTAAGTGTATGAATTTTAGAAACATGCAAACCAGCCCTGAGACATTCAAGCTGTATTTATTTCCTTTTCCAAAAAAATATCCACATTCCTTGTTATTGACTAACGTCCTTTGATCCTGTATTTGGCTCAAAATCTTAGTACTTAGATTCACAATGCATTTTTGATTCTTTTCCAGTATCTACTGAAAAATACAGTCAAATATATACCATCTCTTCTTAGTTGTATCCTTGACAACAGGCTTTCAATGCAATGTTCAAGTTGTTTTAACACACAATCCCCCAACAAGTGAAGGTCTAGGAAATATTGGGTAAATGTAGATAATTATAAACATCTTTTTTGTGTCAAAAAGTGTTTACACTCCTATTTCAATCTTCAAACGGCTTGATTTGCATAAAAAGAGTGTTTTTTTTTATTATTCAGTAGCTCTCAGCTCAAGTTCATATCTTGATCCCATCAATGTATCTTCAGTTTTTACCAGAGGTTTCAGTGGTTTCAAAACAAGCCAGTGACCACCAGAGTTCCATTGATTGTATGTTGCCAGCAATTCCAGTGCCCCCAGCCTCCAGATTCGGCTGCCTACTTTAAAACATTTTGAAACCCCTGAAGGTTATCTACTGACGGTGAGCTAGTATAATTTTACAAAGGAACCCTACCAAAGGATCAGAAAGCCAAGCCAAGTAGTGTAGGATAAGACTGATCATCTCAAAACCCACTCCATATTCCATGGCACATACCTGTATAGAAGTACCATAACCTTCTTCCTGGGTGTTAACGTAACAGTAAAGAGGGGTTTCAGGTGTAGCCTCTTGTCTTTGTTTTATTTTTCTGATTTGCTACAACCTTTGCTCCTCTGTAGGGAAAGATGGTTTGGCAAGAGAAAAGCAGAAGACAGTTTGATCAAAGGATTTATTAATTCACATTTTGCTATTCCATCTGTTAAGAGGATTTTCTAACCAGGCCCGGGTTGCTCGAAGCATGGTTAGTGCTAACCAGCGTTAAATACCATGGAAACCTATACATTTTGATACCTCTTAACCAACGGTTAGCGCTAACCAGGCTTTGAGCAACCGGCCCCAGATCATTAAAATAGTCTGGAATTTATTAAAGCTGAAAATAAAAATACATGCTCTTCTTGTGGTTCCTTTAAAAGACAGCCTTAAATAAATTGCAGGTCTGAAAAATGGAGTTGTAAATAAGCTCATCTGGCTATGTTAATTTCATCAAATTTAATTACTAGTAAAAACCTGCAACCAAGAACCTGTATTTTCCCAAGTTAGCCTAAACAAGTCAGGTTCTTAAAGAAAAACTAATTAGCACAGATTTAGGCTATTTAGGTTCAGTCTCAAATAGGTCCTTATTTTCTGAAAAAAAAAATACTTTGTAGCTTTGAGCTAAAAGTATTTAGTGGCATTCAGCTCTTTCCTTAGTATATGTAAAACCTGTACGCCATCACATTGCAGTCAGAGTAATAATAAATATTATTAGACACCTATGTCTCAAAAGAGGACCCTGAATGTTGACTTATCTTACTTTCCCAAGTGTACACTGTGCAGAAGCTTTTTCTAAGAGATTTTATAAATAATGGTAATAGGACTGAGGGGAGTCCAATTCAGTCTGTAATCATACAAGTGTTACAAACTTGGACAACGGCGAAGCAGGAGTCAGATTTGCTTAATCGTGAGTATGATTACAGATTGAATTGGACGACACAGAGTCCTGTTACCAATTAATAATTATAACCGTTACAATTTCCAAGAAAATAGATGCATTCCTTTTTGGTGAAAGAGTGTTTGTTCATACCAAATGTCCAAAGTAAGGGAAAATATCACTGGTGGAGACACTGCCTAAATGTTGCATATTCATCCATTTTGGATTAATCCCCAGTTTGTTTGGGTAAGTGATTGTTGCTATGGTTATCATGATAACTTCTGTGATTGGTGGATTTAGCTGAGTGCATTTAATATGACTGGCTAACATAACTGTCCGATTACAGGGAACTATACACAATGATTAAAGAAAAATAAAGCAGTTAATGCACCAATCAAATTTGAGGAAATTGTAATGGTTATGATTAACAACCTGTTTCAAATTTGAGTGCTCTTTCATAAAGACAGCCTAACTGGAAAATTTTAGCCTGACAGGTTCTTAAAAACCAGTTTCTCAGTTGTGGATTTTTCCTGTATCCTTGTTGAGCGTAATACTGCACATCACTATGCTGGGTGTCAGCCAATCCCTTTTTTGTTTCTCCATGTCAATGAGGTCAGATAGGGATTTACATTTGGTCTTCTAGACCATGTTGCCTTTAATAGAAAGCTTTCTTCTCCTAATCAGGATCATATTAACCATCCTTTACTCTGACTGATTAATTGAGGGATGAAGAACACTAAGGGATGAAGTTGTCATAACACAACCACCAACTCCTTTCCACAGGAGGAACAGAATGCTTAGGGATGGAAAATAAACATGAGAAACTGACTGAAGTATAGAGAGTATTCACATGACGTCACGGTGGCCATATTGGTGTCCCAAAACAATGAAACAGAGACCATGTTGGTGTCCCAAACTAATAAGCCAAGTGAGTGAATACTCTGTTAAATTCTAGGTTAGTTTGGTTTCCTATAGTTGCATCTAGGGTGTTTGCCTTCGTATCTCCAAGGGAAATATGTGCAGCACAGCCCCCCCCCCCTCCCCCAGAAACCTTGATTTCTTCAAAGCTGCTTAGTGCAAGATCATTAGTTTCAGTCTTTCCTGTGAAGTTTTTTAAGTCTTACAAAAAAACTACAGTTAACACAGTCGTCTGGTTAAAATTTGCTGATCCCTGACAAGAAAGTGAATGTCAGGGAAACAGACACTTAGCCTTGAGGTCCTTGAAAGAGAGTTGGCATGTAAAGTCAAGAAATGTCTTACCAAGGACCATCTTCGAAGCACACTACTGTACACTGGCCTAGACACTGTCAGAGGATTCCATCTAAACAGAATTGACATCCTGAAACAGCTCAACATGATTTCAGTGTCTTCTGTTGCTGCAGATTTTCCATGAACCAGAAAAGTGTATTCCTCGAAATGTCAGCATTCTTCCTTCCTTTTAACTTATTTGACAGTGAGTTGTACTTAACATTAATGTTTTATGGCTCTGTAACAACATTTCTGTCCTCATAGACTTTCACCTCTCTTTACGAGTTGTGTGGTAGATATACTTTTTAATCCTTCTTGATATTCTCTTGTTTGTGCTCTTCTGTCATCTATTTTTGTCTTCCCAGCTAAGCAACATAAAATACATAATTTAAACATTAATGCCCAGAGGACTAGCCTGTGCCACAGACAGAACTAAACTTCTGGTTAAGTCCCCTTGTGAGACAGCACTGAAATCCTGCTACTGGGCACCCCGTGGCCCACCTGTGAACTAGCACTTGCATATGTGCTATGATTGGCCTCTTAAAAATACCATTATCAGTGTGCCAATCAGGTTGAAAGGAATATCGAAACACATTGTGATTGGCAGCCCAGAATATTGGCACGGCTTTGCAGATGTTACTAACCGGCAATAGATTATGTCTGCGACACAGGCTACACTGACAACCAGACTTACAGTGTAGGATTTTTAAATATATATTGTTTATAAATTCAAAAGTAAGCATATATTGAAGTCTTAAAAAATACACGAAATTCATTTTTTATACCTTAGATAATCGTCAGATAAAATAAGGTGCAGTACAGCATTATGAATGACCCTAACTGACACTTAATTCATAGCATGCAATTTACATCAAGAAATACAAGTAATTACCAAGCCAAAATATGTGTTTTGCTGCAGGGAACTTCTAACGTGTTCTAAAGTAACCAGACCTCTTATTGAGTCTCATATTACAGCTCTAGTGATCCCTTCAGACCTTCAAACCTCTAAAACAGTTAAAACAACTGTTTTGTTTTTTCACTTTAATTTCATCCTTTTTTGATTTACTAATTAATTACATAACTATAATCACTGTAAATCGTAGTGTTTTTTTTTTCAACTGTACAAGTCAAGAACCAATCAACACATGTTCGGGAGCGATACATTTTTAAATAAGTGTTGTAGTTATCAGTTAAGATAAGGAGTAATTTCGAACTAGTCATTTTGACAATATGACTTGTAGTGCATAAGGGTTTCTTTTCTGGTGCGTTACACTTGCAAGCTTAGAAAAAAAGTAAGGGCACAAACTTTCTTGATTTCTCTCAGATAATGACAAATTGGACTACTTTTGGGCTTAAGGCTTGTTCTAAACATAAATCTTCAAAGGCAAATTAAATGCTAAAAATCCAACACTAACCTTCGAGAAGCACGCAACATGTGACTATTTCGAAATTAGTTGAGTAGAGCTTTCAGCAACTTTACGTCGAGTGGCAAAGCCTTCCAGCTGTTAACACCTTAAACTGTGACCATAGGCTTTTTCTCCATGGTATTTCGCTCAGGATAGGGTATTTTGATTGATGACTTCTGTGAATCAGAAGATGCAAAAGCCAAAGTCTTGAGTGACGGTCGATTAGACAGAGAACGACTCACCATCACATTGCTTAAACCGTACAGTCGAGAAGAGCTTTCAGCAACTTTACGTCGAGTGCCAAGCCTTCCAGCTGTTAACACTTTAAACTGTGACCATAAGCTTTTTCTCTACGGTATTTCGCTCAGGATAGGCAATTTTGATTGGTGACTTCGATGAATCAGTAGCCGCGAAAGCCAAACTCTTGAGTGACACTCGATTACAAACAGCGAAAGAGTCGCCATGACATTCCTCAAAACCATGCAGTTGAGTGCAAGTTTCTGCAACTTTACGGGGCGTGATCCAGCCTTCCAGCGGTGAACACTTTAAACTGTGGCCATCGGCGTTTTCCCCATTCTATTCCGCTCAGGAAATTATATTTTGATTGATGACTTCTCTAAATCATAGGCCGCAACAGGCGAAAAACGTTAACGACACTCGTTTTGAAACATCGCAACACTCGCCATGACATTCCACCCAGCTGCATGATATTTATCATTAAAATAATACTTAATCTTCTTTGTTTGGTCATGACATTTGCTTGAAAGGCCGGCTAGATACCTTCTCGACATTCTCGGCATTCAAGATACATAATTCCGTTAGCCTGTTGGTTAAAATAACGAAGAAACCAAATAGCATCGGGCGTCCATCTTTGTACTTCGCGCGAAAACAGAGCAGCAACTTTGCAACCGGATGTGATGTCATAAATCGGTGGATCATAGGTACACGAGACAAGTACCAGGCGCTATTGGAGTCGTGGGCCCCCCCCTGGTTTTATAATAATACGTCAAGGTTGCTCCCTTGAGGTTTTTCCTGTAGAGCTAATTTGTATTCAACTTTGGGCTTGTGAACTCGCATAGTTAACGGTTAACTGTGCGTGAAAAGGACAAGACTTTCATTTCCTCGAGATAGAACGGAGAAAACAGTTCTGTAATAGTCAGACAAAATTGAAATAGAGAACTTTCAGCTCCACTTTGTGTATATGTGCTTGTGTTTTGTTTACATATCTGAGTTTTAGCGTTAAATAAGAAGAAGTAAACTTTATTGAAATGAAGAGTTTTCAACTCCTTTTTCTGTAGGTGTCTTGTTTATATGTCTGAGTTTTAGCGCTAAATAAGATATAGGAAGCCGTTTCTCGCGTTGCTAGGTGATCGCTTCTCTTATTCCTATTGACGTAGTCAGCTAGCGTTAAAAATTCGGTAGCGCATTCCTTTCGTCGTCTTGGGAGTCAAAAATTGCCTTGTTTTTTAACTTTCCCGTATCCCGAGCCCGTCCCGAAAAAATGGTGTGATTTTTATTGGCTGCAACTTCGAATCACGTGCAAGTCAGGTTGGATTGCACAAGCAGAAAAAAGATACTGCGTCAGCAAAGAAGGGAAAAGTAAGATTACAGCGTAGCTCTAGGAGGACGACGAGTAAAGGCTGTGCACTAGATCTAACAGCGCAAGACTTGGCCTCGGGCGACTGAAAATATTGTCTAGATGGCCCAGCCGGGCGACTTGCTGGTGTTGGTTTCTTGTTTCTGTTGATTTACAGTCAAACAGCTAAGAATGTCTAGAATTTATTACTTGCGAAATCGTAGCTCGCTCGGTGGGTTCACGGCTTAAAAAGAACGCTCCGCTCGCTACGAAACTCTTGAGGTCGACTTGTAAGTAGCACGCGTTGTATCACAGGCGGCCCAGACGTAGTATGTGTCAGTGAATGAATATATTAATATTCACATGGACAAATTAATGCGATGAGTCGTCGAAACTCCCATGGACCAAAATAGTCCAAAAGTCAAAATATAACAAAACAAAGCTAAGATACCTTCAACTGAACGTATCCTTGTCTTTCCTGGCCGGTTTAAGTGGCATTTTGTTGAGTTTTGAAATTGTAGGTACTATCCACTAAAGAAGAATTATAGGCTGGCTACAAAACAAACAGGCCATCTCCACGCGCCTTCACACGAAGCGCTATAAATTCGAGAATAATCGACGAATCCGCTCCAAATAACCATCGGCTAATCTGCAGGTAACGTGTGCTCCTGCTTCTGGCTCGCTTGCTAAACAAAACCCATCGCAACTGCACAATAATTGCTCGCTCATCAACAACCACTGTTGACCTTTACGCTTCGATATGACCGCAAACGACCAGGTTTAATACGCGACGTGAATATTCAAGCCTAGCGACCGCGTTCGCGCAACAATGCAGCACTTGCTTTGGGAGGGATGGTACTATTGCTTCTAGGTCAATCGACTGACCGAAGGTTCGCTGCGTTAGTTTTGAGCAGAAAACAAAAGGCGATCGCGGGACTGTCCGTAAGTTTTCAACAGGGCAGCCCTGGTTTTCAAGTTCGAATTCTTCTAACGTTCGCTGTCTCAGCTGCTGTCACATTGTTTGTCCAGCCGCTTGCATAGGTTCTTGACTCTACCAGACTTATTTGCTTAGATTAACAACGTCTTACTCCATAATATGTTGTCCAAACTGGTGAAGGAGGACGAGAATTTTCTGCCCAGGAAAAAGGCAAAATCTGGCCCCCGCTATGCAGCTGAATAGAAGATACAGCTGAAGATATCGTAAAGTAAAATTTATGTGCGCGATATCTTTTATTATTATTATTATTATTATTATTCTCAAAACTCAGTGGCACCCAACGATGATTTCCCCCTAAATGCATTGAAAACACATTTAAGGTTGTCCAGAGTACTTTTGATCGCAAAATGCATTCTAAACAGCGCTTACATAAATTTTGTCAGGAGGGCTAAAAGCGAGGGTAATGATTTATAGTTTGCTCATACTAAATATAAAATATATCGTGTAATGCCAAGCGGAGAAGGCAATGAGACAGGGCCACCCAGCGACTGTTTCCTCAAATGCTTTCAATTGAAAACACTTTTGTAGCTATTCATAAAGTACTTTTAGCTCTATAGAAATGCATTCTAAGTGGCGCTATAAAATTTGCATCTCAGTGTTCGGCCATTCTAGAGGAACTTGAATCTTTTCCAAATTACGAGGAATTCAGAATTATTTTCCCGAAAATTTTAGATGCAATTTAACGTATTACGAAGGAGATAATTTTTCAGATACCTTCTTTCATCACATTTTTGAATCCGAAAAGTTTAGGATTCCATTTTACTCTCTACGAAAAATAGCCTAACCCGGTGAGAGAAATGTGAAAAATTAAAAGTTGGATGCCCATGACCAGAACTGTGAAAAACATTAATAGGTCTAATTGCAGCACACTTTCTTGTACATTTCCTTGCCGTTGATTTGCATGACTGCAAGGTGAAACGTCCAGAAAACTTCCTGGTTTTCACTTTTTATGGAGGAAATGTGGTACATGTTCTTGTTCACTTTTTCCACTGCCGCTCATTTTTTTTTTTAGCTCCGCTATAAGATTCGTATCTGTTCGGTGCTCCTTGGGCAAACTGGATCTTTTTAAAAATTACAAGGGCTTCAATATTATTTTCTCGATTGATTGACCTGGAAGCAATAGTACCATCCCTCCCATAGCAAGTACTGCATTGTTGCGCGAACGCGGTCGCTAAGCTTGAATATTCACGTCGCGTATTAAACCTGGTCGTTTGCGGTCATATCGAAGCGTAAAGGTCAACAGTGGTTGTTGATGAGCGAGCAATTATTGTGCAGTTGCGATGGGTTTTGTGGAGCAAGCGAGCCAGAAGCAGGAGCACACGTTACCTGCAGATTAGTCGATGGTTATTTGGAGCGGATTCGTCGATTATTCTCGAATTTATAGCGCTTCGTGTGAAGGCGCGTGGAGATGGCCTGTTTGTTTTTACCCTGCGAGCAGAGGCTACATTTTCGCTGCATGAGCTGGCGTGCGAAAAGTAGCTACTTTTCGCACACCAGCTCATACCGCGAAAATGTAGCCTCTGCTCGCAGGGTAGTTTGTTTTGTAGCCAGCCTTTAATTCTTCTTTAGTGGATAGTACCTACAATTTCAAAACTCAACAAAATGCCACTTAAACCGGCCAGGAAAGACAAGGATACGTTCAGTTGAAGGTATCTTAGCTTTGTTTTGTTATATTTTGACTTTTAGACTATTTTAGTCCATGGGAGTTTCGACGACTCATCGCATTAATTTGTCCATGTGGATATTAATATATTCATTCAGTGACACATACTACGTCTGGGCCGCCTGTGGTTGTATTGATGTTCAAAGGTATTGATGTTCAAAGGTCGTTTCACGTGAATTCAGATGTAACATAATCCTTAACTATGAACGTGACAAGCTGCACAGTTTTCGATAGTAACAGCTTTTCATGATAACATTGAAATTTTTCCTTCAAATTAGGATGGTTCATTAGTTTTCTAAACAAATTGTTACTTTTGCTCTGACAGGCGTAAAGTACGGTCGGCGACGCAAAACAATAGTTTTGTATTTTGAAAAATCGCTGAATAAACACGGGAGTCGGTCTTTTCTGTTTGTTAAATATTTTTACCTTTTTTCACTGCTGTGTCTGCGAGGCTAAAACATAACTAAGATTGTTATTCCAGTAAAATACGATGTATAAAAAAGA
>NC_133205.1:2870000-2950000 GCF_958299795.1 Porites lutea | reverse complement strand
GTCGAAACGTCAGTCACTGTCAACAACAACAGTCCTATTCAGGACTACGTTCACCCGGACGATCAAACTCAACCTTTTGAAATGACTCCTGGGTTCAAACCTTTCACAATAAGTTAAGATGTTGGGTTTCGAGAATTGAAAACGCCTTGTAAAGTTAAAAGAAGATAATTTTGTAAGTTTGCCTCTTAACAGCGCGGCGTCATCCTCGGAGACCCAGGGGCAGATAAAGGGGGCGAGGGAAAGTCTAAACGGGCGGAAAATATATATGGAACGAAGAAAAGTAAAGAACTGCGAGAAGAGCCCCTGGGGACAATGTCTTACCAGACCAGTTCCAAACGGTCGCCGCCGTTCTGGCTTCTGATTGGTGCCAGAAAAACACAAGATTGGTGCCAGACCAATCAGAAGCCAGACCGGCGGCGACCGTTTGGAATACAGGCGGCCCAAACTCATTACATGAACGCGGACGTGACTCTTGCTTGCGAGCGGTGTTGTGTTACAAACGGTTATTTACAAAGGCTTGTATGGGATCGATCGGTTTTTCTTAAAAGAGATAAAAAATGTTATGTTTTTAAATAAAATCGACGTACCTTATTGCCTTGTTGTATTCTTTGTTGTTTACTCGCGTCTCAGGCCGTTTTGAAGCGTTTTCGGCGAGTTAGCGCTATTTTGGTGTTCCACTGCTCTTTCTTTTAGCATTTCACCGATAATATAGAGAGAAAATACTTCCGTTTATGCGCTTAAACGACGACTTTACAACAAGATGATCTATTCAAAAGAGATAATAGTTTTGGGGCGGCCCGGGGGGGGGGCACTTCCTTATAAGAGGCTAATGGGGAGATATGCCGCTGGATAGGGTCGCATTTTCACGACTGGATTGAATATAATGGGGTTGCATTTTCAAAAGAGTTACTAGAATGGGGCCGTACATTTTCGGATTTTTGGGGTAAGAGAGTTGTTCATATTTACGGTTAGCAAACGTACCAGGATATTTGTACTGTAGGTGAAAAGTAAAGTGTTCTTCATTCAATTTTTTGATGACCTGTTTAAAGGATTGATAAGGTAGATAAAAAAATAGAAAGTGACTAAGTTGGGATCGCAAAAATTGCATATTTGCCCAAGAGTGACTGATATGGGGTCTAGGGGCTCTGAGAGGCCAGCGGCACATACCCAGCAAAATTACCCCACGTAACCCTCCTGGGGGCACCGCGGTTTCGTTGAAATCATAACAGTTTTCCTGGAAAGCTCCACGGGATCTCAGTCAATCTTAATAAGCAAATTTTCTTTTCAACCTAAATCAAAATGATTAGTAAAAAGAATAGTGCCCTTATTTTTGACCCCAATTTTCTTTTTTATAGAAAATACATAAACAGACCAGAATCTTCCTTTTCCATTCAAAAAACATGAAATATTCGGCGGCGTTGCCCATGTTTCTCATGGCACGAAAACTTACTTTCGTATGACAACATGCGGGCTTTTTTTTTCGCACGCTCAGGAGGTCAAAGGGATGTGATTTTTCATGAAAAAAATATTCACAAAATTCTGCTTGACTTGTTAAGAAAATAATTAGTTTAATTTTTAATAATTAACTAACAGCTCATTGATTTATTAATTTGGGCGACCAACTTGGAGGCCCGGGCACCCCAGCTAAAAATGCTTGGGGAGCCCGAAGGGCTCTCTGAAATCTTCCGTAGAGCACAGCCTTGCAGCCCTGTAGTTATTGGAAGTATTTGTGTTTTGATGTGTTCAATTTCACATTGCATCTTACTACTGATACACAACTTTTCCGCTTTCCAGGAGTTTTCAAAGCATTAAAAAAGTTCGTTTCCTTCAGTTTACCTTGACCGCGTTCTAACAGAGGCTCTCGGTTGTTCCAAGGCCCACCAAAAAGCCATTCAAAAACAGCCCCGCCAAAATGACGAACAGTTGCTGAAAAAATCGCTGAACGAGGATATTTGGAATCCACGACATTTTGCTTGTTAGTGAAGCCGCCGATTTCTGATACGAATTGTGACCTTTCATGTAAGTAATTTGTGGCCCTCTTGACGGTTTAGAAAATCAGGACTGGACTGGACTTTTTTTTAGGGGTTATTAATTTTTGGGGGGGGGATGGGTGGGTGGGGGTTGTATTCCTTTTTCTAGTCTGTAAAACAATCGCGTTTTAAACCTTTCCCCAACAGGCTAAATTTTTTCCTTTGGGGGGCGGAGGGAGTAGTATTGTATAGACTTTACTCTTCTCTGTTGTTTGTTGGTTTTGTTTTATGTCTGTCATTTTAGTATGGGTGGGGGGCTTAGATTGGTCGCTCTGTTTGACTCACGGCCGTCACGTTTCACTTGAAAGTTGTTACGTAATAACAAAAACATGACCTGTTTCTTGTAGTCTGTCTTTTTGTCGAGGGTCGAAAAGCAAACAACTTTTTCCCTCCCTGTGAAGGTAGACTGGTCGTGTCTAAAAAAATATCATAGAGCTTAGGCTTATATTTCAGTCACGTCTGCCTCTTCTCTGCCTGGCATGGCTATTCAGTGGGGTAGTTTGAATATGTATATTACACCGATTCTTGTTTTTTAAGCTATCCCATTGTATGCGACCGAATTGTCCTGCTTTCAATGAAGTAGAAACGCGCCATGAAATTCTAAAAGGAGTAAATGTGATGGAACTACTCGACCGTGTACGTAGGTGCGTAGAGTGATATCAGATGGTTGATGCTATCGTCATCACTGTCATCATCACTCTGTAAATGAAAGGCAAATATTTGAGGTCGTAGTTTAAACGAAGCCTAACTTGTAAACCACGGTTTAACTCCAGGTTTTTCAAGCAATGAGCTTGTTAAGATTTCCTGCCAATAGTTAAAGATAATTTTATATTTCAACCAAAGCAATTAGCGAAAATGTTCTCCGCGGCCGATAAAGTCGTAATGAACGAAAAGCTAGCCATCCTTGCTGAATACTCGACCGTACCTTGGGGTTGTTCCTCATATACCGACGGCCTTTTCAAGAGCCCCCGCCTCGTCTTCTTCTTGAAATTTGCGAAGCCAAGACTCCTCCACCTGTGAGCCTGGGCTACCCGCAACAACCTCTGGAAACGTTCTTGACATGACACCGAAAGCGATCCCGTAAAATGAAAATACCGTAACTCACAGTGTAACTTCGGATTTCCACTCACTTTACCAAAGGCAACTGGTTTTTCAAAGCCGCTGATGAGGTGGGGCCCGATGAGGTGTGAAGCAATCTGATATCTCCCTCCCAACAATGAATAGGCTGGTTGTTTTGCAGGCATACGTGGTATTGCATGAGACCAAAAGCCAGAAAAGCACATCTGACATTCACTGTGCGTAATTGCTAGCACAGCTCAGACTAATGTTGCACTAGACTCCGAAGAAGAAAATAGTTTTTTATTAATTCCCACTCCGTTTAACAACATCTAACAATGCCGAAAGCAAAGCCCAGCCCATGGGTTGGTTGGAACGCAGAAGAAACAAGTCATGTTTTTGTTAATACCTCACGCACCCCTAAAAATATCGAGATAATCTTTAGGGTATTTCCACCGTCGTAACATCCACTCCTGCTATTTTCTTCAACTTTCAAGTGAAACGTGACGGTCGTGAGTCAAACAGAGCGACCAATCTGAGACTAAAACACAGACTAAAAGAAAAGTAAAGTCCAGTCCAGTCCAGTCCAGTTGAGAGTCCAGTCCTGGTTTTCCATCTGATTAGCGTTAACGTTAATTAACAATTAATGAATGAGGCTGAGTATCTTACCCGAGAATTATGGAGATCAGTCGAGGAAGGTGTTAACGCCGAGGTGAATAACACCCTCCTCGACTGATCTCCATAATTCTTCATATGATGCGAAAGCCGAATTCAATAATTGTTTTATTGTTCATTCAAAATAATTCCTCAGGTTATCAAATAGGCAAGGTTAACCTAAGCTTCATTATGATTCAAGTTAACCTGAGGTCAGGCCCAGTAGACCTTTGTCACGTGGGGGTCATTTTGTCTCAGGAGAGGCTAGCTGTGTATAATAAACAAAGCTTTTTAAATCCCCTGAGACAAAATGGCCGCTGCGTGACAAAGGTCTACTCTAGCAACTCTTGTGCATTCTCTCTTACTCTCTTACACATTTGCCATGCCAGTTGCCAGAATTTTTTTCAGCAACATGACCAAAAAAAGAGCCTGAGCTCATGTTACATACTACCATGACATATCTTTTGGGTATTCAATTTTAAAAGAAATGGTCAACATGATTACAAAATTCAAGTCCATAAGAAAGAAGTCTGAGATGCTAAATGCAGGACATGGACTAATGCAATATTATCCCCTACCGTAGCCCATGCAGCCATTCAGTTGCACAGGCTAAAGAAAGAAAATTTTTACATTTTCACAGTCTGGTTGTAAGAAAGTATCAAGCAAAGTTGACTATATTATGCTTTAGCTTAGACAGTGGTGTGGGTTAATTATAGCGATAAATAATTTTTCTGAATACAGTCCAACCCAAACTTTTTCAAAAGACATTGCGAATGCGTGTCTAACTATGCAGACCTATTTCCCCCGCCTCAACTAGATTTTTCTCTTTGCGGGGGAACATTAAACATTAAAGCTCTGTAATATATTACATGTTTATTAATAAAGTTTGTTGTTATTGTTGTCGTCACTTCTCTCCACCCAAAAACTAAACTGTATAGGGTCAGGAGCCCATAACTATGGGCTCCTGAAAGGGTGGAGAGAAGCGATGACCGGAAACACATGTACGTCTGCATTCACAGGCTAATGCAGATATACCGCGTCTTACCGTCACGGATATCTTGATTTTCAAATGTACCGCGGGGGTGGGCGTCGGGGATTATAGCTGTGGGGGGGGGGGGGGGGGGAGAAAATTGAGGGACTGTAATAACATCACTGCAGCTCGCGTTCACGGGACGCGTTGTACCAGCAACGGTGGCATTTGATTGGTCATTAGACGATAGATGTTAATTTGCGTTGATAACGGGTTTAGTCTAAGTTGACGACATTGAAAAGTCGTTGACAAGTCGACTTTTCCATAAAATGTACGCTTTCATACCATAAGGCACATCTTGCGCAAACACACGAAGGATTTTTGGTATTTTGATTACGAAAATGTTTTCTTGTGCATGTTTGCCAATTTTTGAATGGTAAAAGGCGTGAAATTCCTGTCACGCCTCCTGAATGCGAGTATTAGAGTCCCTCCATTTTTCTCGCTTCCTCCCAAACCGCCCCTGCCTCCTAAGTAGTTTTGACAATCGTGCAAGATGGCGGCCCGTAACACATAGCGCTCGATCTCGACGATCTTACGGAAAAATAAAGGATTGTGAACAGTCTAAAGCTGAGCTAACTTTTGTATGCCACAAAACTAGGAAGATACCTCTAGCTGTCTGATCTATTTTTAGTATATTGGTTTTCTATTTTTTTTTTTGTTTTTAATTTAGCTTTTGGTCAGTGACAAAATGAAAACATAAACTGGAGCCGAAAATCGAAGAAAATTTGAAATTTGCTCATTTGGGGGAGGGGTGCGGTGAATTTATGGGCTTTCAGACTGTGTACTGTTTGCAGTGGGCCGGAAAATACTTTTCAGATGAAGTACAGATTATTGTTTCTCAAACAGGGCTTAGAACTCTGTCTTGACCGGGCAAACTTCCTCCACTTTTTAAAAACAGCATCTTTACTCTCAGAGGCCATGTAGCCTTTCAAGATGAGGTTTGTTTTTACTCTCAAAAAATCCACCTCAGGGGCTGACCATTTGACTTTTGAGGCAGGGATATGGGTGATATGGTTTGGGTAAAATTTTTTCCCTAAACCTCTGGGCCCAGTTGTTCGAAGGCCGGTTAGCGCTAACCTAAGGTTAAATTTTAACCCGGGATTCTTTTTCCTTTTATCAAAAGCACTCTCCCGAATAATTTTCTTCTATTCTTTTTATAGTATCCAATCATCAAATTGTAGGCAAAGAGAATAAAACTGAATTTGATTTTTAAGCTCTCAAATCTGAGTTTAAATTTCGCACTAACCCTGAGTTATCTTAACCCAGCTTCGAACAACCCGGCCCTGGTGATAAAATTTTTTTCCTGACATACAACGGTGTAAGCTAGATTTTTGCCAGCATTATACTAGCCTGTACCCAGACGTTGTTTTATTTCTCAGAATTTTTTTGCCAGGTATTTCCTTGCAAGAATTTTTTCCCCTTGAAATCAGTTTGCAGGATATATATTGTTTAAAATCACCAATACCACCCCCTCAAATGGTGGTCGGAAAGGCAAACACACGCAACTTGTAACAGTTTACGCGCGTTTTTCAGGAAGTCATGCAAGTTCATTCAAGGGCAAGGTTTTTCAAGGACACAAGCATTCTTAAGTTTAATCGGGGGAGGGGTGGGGTTTACAAATTTAAGAGGAGAGCGAAATAGAAATGGAAAGCATCTGAAATGTAGACATACGGATTCTTAGGAAAGCCAATGCTATTTCCTCTACCCTGAGTCGGGAATTTTTTTCTACGATTGCTGAACGACAGATTCTGGACTGTTCCTCCTTTCCCCTTCCCCGCTCATAGAAGGTTTGTCCACTTCGGGCACTATGGGCAGCGGTTGTGCGAGAAAGAATAACATCACAATCACAACTCGTTATTTTTAGCGATCAAGAAGAGATGTTCAGCCCTCGTTATACAGCTCGCTTCCTTCAATCTCAAAGCACGTTTTTGTTCATAGAGGATAAAAAGAAACGTTGATTCTAGCTTGAAGTTGATCGATCATCATGGCCGAGACGGTAAGCTGTTCAGCTTTACTCCCTGATAAACTTAATGTTATTAAGTTTTCCTAACTAGCAAACCAGCTGAGCAAAGCTGAGTTTGTTTACGCTGACTCGATTTATACATTATAGGCTTACGGTCGTTCCTCGCAACAACACTTATGGTAGGATTATGAAAGTGAACTCTTGACCATGTTTTCCTCTTATTAAATATGTAGCATTTTCAAACATGTACTTCTTGCAGTAGGCTGCTGATTGTCATCACCTGGCTTCAGTTAAACTTATATAATTGCACTATGAAAGCTATTTGTGCAGCTAGAAGTTTTAAAAAATTTCCATGAGGGTGACTGGATTTGAGAATGATTACCAATATTCTTCTACTGTACGAGCAACTTCCTTCTAAAGACGGCATTTGCAATGTCTCTTGGAGTTTAAATCAAACGTCATCCAAGGGCACAGAAAGATTGCAAAACATGATTAGAACCCTAAACTGATCACATGATTTTCAACCATCGTATCAGGCTGAAACCTTCATCCACGTTATGCCTCTGAGTACTGCTAGGCTATGGCTGGTATATATGGGACAAGCAGAGGCACTTGCCCTGTCGGAAAAATCCCTAGGTGAAGGAGATTGATTTTTTTAAAGAAAAATTTCATGATTCTAGGTTTCAAAACTTTCTTAGGGGTTTGCCTTAGATGCTCTTATTTGGCTCGCAACTTGCACTAGGTAATGGCAGATCTTAAAGGGTTACATTTCCATAGAAACTGTGGTGTTTTATCAGTGGGGAAGTGAAATAGAAAGATTTGGTTTTATCAAATGAACAGGTAAGTTAGATTGCAATCTACCTGATCAATTTGGTTGCCATAGAGGATCCACTATGACGAAGGGCTGGCACATGAAGTGTCAGCTGCTTAATCCTTTTACAGTGGTCAATCTATCTTATCGACTCATTTGATAAATCAAAGATACCAGATCTTGTCTTATGTATGCTAACAACTGCATCGCTAATATAAGTGTAGGTGGGTGCCCAGGATTTCCAGGGGCTCCCAGTTTTGGTAAAGCCAACCTCTAGACAGTGTTAGTCACTCCCATGGCTGGTAAACCTGCACCTTCCAGCAATGAGCCCCTGTGTTAATGGCACCAAGCACCTGTCACATTGATATATCAGTGAAGGAGGGAACAGGTGGGGGGGGGGGGGGGGGGGGCAGTGAAGCTCAATCCAAAGGCTGAACAAAGCAAGTGGCTGCCATGAAAGCACTGCATATTACTAAGTACATGGAGCTGATGCAAGCAAGGCTGACTGTGCTTGCGCCATCACACTGACTGCTGACTGGTAACAGAGGATGGTGCTCCCCTTGTTTTTAACTGTGTTACATTTCATTTAACTTCATTTGAAAGTCTTGCTATAGCTCTGTACTGGCAGCAGGATCGTAAGGAGAAATTTTGGTTAGTTAAAGGACAATATTGGTCTACCTATTTGAGAACTAAGTGGTTCAATATACTTTCATGTCATATTGTTCCAGTCATTGCTTGGCAACATCTCATTTTTGCAAGGATCAAGAAGATTTCTTTATGCTGTGACTCCAAAAGAAACATCTTTTGAAAAGCTTGGAGATGTACCTGATTATCTAAATGAAGTAAGTCACTTTACTTATCCATACTGGGTCTGTAAATTTCATGATGTGAAAAACTGATGTATCTTTAAAATCAGGCAATGAATTATGATAAGCAAATCTGTGAGGGATCGGAGTAGGATGGGAATTGTCTGAAAGGTTGTATGGCCAAGAGGGATAGAAATAAAGATTCCCTCAGTGGGGGAGAAAACTTGAATATAACTAAAAGGAATGGAGGAAAGAGGAGAGACAGGTAGCGGGAAAGAGTTGAATGAATTGCCTGCAGCCCAGGGTATGATCTATGACAAAGGACCCCAGTTGTTACCCTTAGTCTATAGCAGATCATGTTCAGATGCAATTTTATTTCTAAACAAGACACCAGAAATCCCTATCCTATCCTAGACTATATGAACCAAAAATCCCCAATTATACTTCATATATCACAGATCAATATTCCATACAATGTCTACTGTTATCCTGTTCTAGAACAACTCCCTCTGATTTTTAGCAAGACCCAGTCCCACACTAAACTGCTTGAAAATTCCACCATTCTGATTCCGACACACCTAATTACCATAAAGAGGATATATAGCGTTGCTGCTGATTTTGTTTTACTTTGACCCTTTTTTTATCTTTAGGCCGTTCCATTTTTCTTGGGTGCTATTGCACTGGAGTACATTTTAGCTTTCCTTGCTGATCTGCCAAGAGCAAGGTTGAATGATGCATTCAGTTCAGTCTCTGCTGGAGTTTTTTCTCAGTTGTCCAAGTAAGATAAAAAAATTATGGGCAATATTGTCATTTTTAAATGGCTACTTGCATTCAAATTAATATTATGAGTTGACTACTGGTTGATTTTTATGTAAAACGTTATACCTGCTAATGCCATGCTCAGATCACCTGCATTCTGAAATCATAATATATTTATTAAATATTTATTATTGAGAAAGCATTTTGAGTAAAGCAGTACAATGAATTGAAATTAAAGGGGTGTCTGGAATTGAGTACAAAGTTCACGATGTATGATAAACTTCTAGATTCTCATTCCAATTTGCCATTAATTAGCTGTTAAATCAAAGGGAGAATTTGATATTAGATCAGGAGTCCAGTGGGCCCCTATGCCTCCCAATGCTGATTGTGATTTCCAAGATCTGTGAGGATTTTGGCCAATTAGTTTACAACCAGAAAATATCAGAGTATGCACATTTTTACACTCAAGTTTATGTGTTATTGTTGTTCATTTTCTGCTCTTTTTTATTCTTATATAAAATTAATGATTTTTTTTTTCAGGATAATTGTGTTGAGTGTTGAGCTTGCTCTGTACGTTTTTGTTTATGATAATTTTCATCTGGTGACTTTGCCCTGGGATTCCCCATGGACCTGGTACATTTGTTTTATTGGAGTGGATTTTATATATTACTGGTTCCATAGGGCAGCTCATGGTAAGTGGCATGTCTTAATACATTAACCCATTTACTCCTGAGCCGCCTGTGCCGTGATGATGTAAAACTTCATTTCCTTGATCCAAAAATTGTCTATGTCATCAAATGATTATCCTTGGTAACTGTATTGACAGGGAGTCTCCTTGATAAGCCCAGAAAAGCTTCTGAGACTTTCTGCTCAATATTGTATAAAATTTTTGTTTTAAGTACATTGCACTACCAAGAAATTGTAAACTTAGATACAATATTGAGCAATAAAAGTAAAAGTATAGTCTGTAAGAGAGTGCTGGTGACCGTGGGTTCTATTTCAGGGGTGCAATGTTATTTGCTCAGTTGGTTGATTAGAGTGATTGCCCATTTAGGGAGGGTGCTCATTAGAGTATGGGTGTTTGTTTGGGGAGAGAGAAGTGACAAAAGGATTTATATTACGTTGTTATTTCACTGGCATATATTTCTTTTTCATCTGTAATTTTTTCGAAAAATGATGTATGAAGTGAATTTTTAAAGAAGCTATTAAGTGTATAACTGTTAATAAATTTTTGGACCTTTTTGTAGAAATCAATATTTTTTGGGCAGCCCATCAAGCGCATCATAGTTCAGAGGATTATAATCTTACAACTGCCTTGCGACAATCTGTGGTACAAAATTACACATCTGCGGTAAGTCTGGAGAGTCATTTGTCAAGGCCTTTCCCACATGAGCAAACACAATAAAATGAGATTGAGCTTTGGATGGACAATTTGTATGCAAATCATTGTGTTTTGTCAACCCCAAGTCTCAAGTTGGTGCCTTTGTTCACCAAAAAAAAATGTACAACCAGTCTGTAAGGGCTGAAGCAACTTAAGAGGAAGCATTCATGTCCAACCTTAAAACGGTAGTAATGACCATCTAACGTTTGAGTAAAGAAGGGAGGAGTCCTAGGATGCCTGTTACACCCCACCCCTGCCCCCCTTTATAATTGAGAAAGACAAAGCTTGTTTGCGGGGGGACTTGCTCATATACTTGGATACAATGGTATAGGTTTCTGCTTATGTACCCGATGCTTTGCATTTATTACAGTATGCCAATAAATTATTTGTTTCTGGCATGTGCGCAAAGCAAAATTTTTGTTAAAAGTTTATTTGTTCAAAAATGTATCTATTTCCTCTTGTTCTACAGATTTTTTACATGCCCTTGGCTTTAGCTGTTCCTCCATCGATTTTCTGTGTTCATGCTCAGTTTAACATGCTTTATCAGTTCTGGATTCATACAGAGATTGTGCGATCTCTTGGACCTCTTGAATACATCTTTAACACCCCAAGTCATCATCGAGTCCACCATGGTAATTTTATCTGTAAATATGTAAGACATGCTTGAGGAGATATTAAAGGAACTTCCTCCCTCCTCGCGTGTGCCCTCCTCTCTCTCGCGTGCTATCTCGTATTTGAAAATTGCCCATATTGCATTGCAGTTGTGGAGCTCACGTCACCCTTTGAAACACATGATTAAGTTAAGGGACAAAGAAATGCCCAGGTCCGTAAAAACGTTTAAGGTCGAGAAATGGATCATAAAGCTCCCATATTCTGACTTATAATTTGAACACGATCTTAGTGTATTTAGAATATTGCCGTAAGACAAGCACATGTGCAATTAGGGATAAGTAGCCCGAATTTGAGACAATAACTTCGAGTCGTTTTTACTCCCTTAGGGAGTAAAATGACTCGAAGTAATCATCTGAAATTCAGGCTAAGGGATAAGCTGAAGAATCGCAAGTTAGCTAAAAAGCCATGTACCATAATTGACCTTGATTAAGTTACTGGAGATTTGCACGTTATCTTTGTTGCAGGAAGAAATCCATACTGTATTGACAAAAACTATGGTAAGTAAGGAATTAGTTTTACATATCTTAAATACTTTTGGACCTAAGTATTGGTCGTAAATCTTAGGTGTTAGGGTAGAGGAGATTTGAAAAAAAAATGAACGCTTTGGGAGTGGAGGAGAAGCGGGGAAAGGCCTGATAATTTCCATAGATCCATGCAACTCCAATCAAAGTCACCTTTCATCTTCAAATAGGGTAACTTCAGAACAAACGAACCCACACCCTTTCCCCCTCCCCTCCATTCAAAGTTGGGGTGTTTGCTGTTTTCTATAGGTAGCTCGAACAGTGGCACAACATTGCATGGAGGGGATGGGGGAGGAAAAAGCTTTATTTTCCACTTTTAAAGTCGGTGAAACATCAAAAAGCCCCTTTCGAGCAAAGTATGACTACGGGTAGCCTTTGGGGGATAGGAGGTGATTACCGGTATGCTAGTGGAGTCAAGGCTATAAGTAGTTTCGAAAGACTCAGTTAACCAAAATACTTTCAGATACTGCTTTGCAAGAGCTAGTCTGCGAAAACAGCCGTCCCTCCTCGAGTCGCTCCTTGCCGCAAGGGACGTTTCACCAGCGGCGAGGAGCGAGGAGCTCGAGAGGCGACTGTTTGCTCAGACCATGCACGCAAAAGCTGCACATTTAATTTTTTTTTTTTGTCAACACGCTAAGAGCGAAGTTTTTTTTTCTTGTTTCAGGTGGTACATTTATTATCTGGGACAGAATTTTTGGTTAGTTGTTACTTTGCTTGAATTTCGATTTGATCATGATACACCTTTGGACCCAAAAAAGAAAAAAAATTACAATTAAATCGCCAAGGCCTTTGTTGATTCGCACATTGTTGTTGTTGTTTTTGATAGGAACATTTCAGGCGGAAACCGATGAAGAAATAGCCTATGGCTTGGTTCATCCACTCGCGAGCTGGGACCCTATTTGGACGCAGGTTAGAATCAAGAGATTCCCCGCCCGCCATGACCTTATTTTTCAGTTTAAAAAAGTAACCGTTTAAACGAAATTATCCTTCACAGCTTTGCCACTTCTCTCATATTTGGAAAACTTTTTGGGAGACCTCAGGAGTTACGAACAAGGTAAAAACCCCTTTTAACGATCTTATGGTTGCGCAAAGCCTTTACTTGTCTTTCGTATAAGCATCTTTAGTTCATTTTTCTTTTCCGAGGAGGCTTCCATTCCAATGAGTAATTTTCGCTCGAACAGCTTCTGGCGCATATAAAACATTCATTTAATTTGCTTTTTTTAAAAGTATACATTTCTTACTAGATAGTAAATAATTGTAACAACTGCAGAGGAAAACCGTTATTTACGTAAAAATATCAGAAGGGAAACTAATTCTCGTCTCCATTACTTATATTTTATTTTAGTTGTTTGTAATATTCAAAGGTCCCGGATGGACACCAGGCAGCCCTCGTTTGGGTGATCCAGCAGATCTACCAGAGGTAACAAAGCAGTCACTTGGCTTGTTTGGCATCCGGTTATTACATTATTATGACCAGTTTCTTTTTTCGCTGCTTTATTCCTTAGATTGAATATCCCATTCGGAAATACGACAATTCATTAACCTTCTGTGGTACATTGTACGCCCTTGTACACTTTGCTGTCGCCATTGTTGCTTATCAGCTGCTGATAGCCAGAAGGATGGTAAGGTTATTATTAATCGGTTATAAATGTTTAAAAAGTTAACTCCATGTTAGTTGAACCAGGGGCCAATTCTTTGCCGGTTTTTTTTCGCGGAAACATCCCTTCCGCTATGGCATCTCCCATAAAAGATTAAATACCGTAAACTGCGGCTCATAAACCTTCCCCACTTCTGAGCCCTCCCATTTATAGGCCCGTCTCTGGATGTAAAGAAAAAAATGCACCCTATTATAAGCCACGCTGATATAAGCCCTCCTCTAACTGTAATTATAACCCCCCTCTAAACTGGATTTATTGTGACGTTTTCAAGCTTAAAGCTTAAGTTCATGTTTTAAGCCGGCTTCCCGGTGTTTGAAGCATAATTTTATAAAAATAATAGTAATGAACGTTAACGCAAAACGTATTTTGATCAGTACTGCCCTTCTGCTGAGAAGTACTATGAAATAGCTTGCTTCGAAGCACTTTTTCCAACCCCTTACGTATTTGTATAAACCCAGGAATTATAAGCGGCAGTTAACGGTATGTTATAAGAAATCTGAGATTTGTACTGTTTGTCTCTACTGTAGCATGAGCCAATAAAAAACATTTTATTTCCCAGGGGATGACTCAACTTCATGTTGCTGGAGTAATATCGTACTTTCTCTTCACGATGTCAAGTGTTGGAGCTCTTTTTGATAACAAGTAAGAGTTTTTAAATTACAGTCGAATCCCGTTACAACCGTGTTACAATGGACATCATCGGGATGTAGATATGTAATGTGACGTAACATTTTTTCACCAGGTGGTATGCACCATACGTAGAGTTATTTCGCTGCCTTCTCTTCCTGATTGTTGATCTTGTTCTGTCATCACAAAATCTCGACACTGGAGGTAAGTCATAAGTATTACCTAATGATCAAACCTCTGCCTGTACTTCCCCCAAAAAGTCGGACATTTCAGCGATACAACGTCAATCAGTCTTTTTCGTAGACCAGCACTCGTGCCTCCTGCGTTGTTTCGAAAATTTAAACGGTGCGGTGATGCTGTCGAGAGAGTTCATAGCGAGTATTTCAAGCCAAACATATTTTTTAAACGTTAGGCAGGCCTAAAAGCGGAGCTCCAGTTAAATACTACTCGTCCACATAACACAAAAAAATCTTTGAACCTTTTCAAGGAATTCGCCAATCTTCTTGGACGAGTATCTTGCCGTCGTGTAGTTAACGAGTTGCCGTGTAAGACAGTAATGAAATGGTTTCTTTTCAAATTTTGCGTGTTCTTGTCGTGGAAATTAACCGAAATGTCGCGATATATCAACTAAATTGCTTTATATGGTTGTTTTAAAAAAGAAACACATACGCACTTGTAGCCTTCTAGCTGGCGGTATTGTTGCCGCCAGTACTTTTTTTGCCGGTAATACAGGGGAAGGAGACTTCTTTCGGGGCCGAAAACGATTAGCAGCTACTCTGTTTGCCCTTTGCATAAGCTACACGCACATGTAGAAGAAGAAATAACATTTGTATAATTTTTTAACCGTTGTTTTTATTATTGTTTCAGTACTTCCTACAAAATACATCGGTTTGATCAGAGGGATTTTTATTACATCCGCTCTTTTCTGGATAACGGGATCATTTGTGTCCGCAAAAAAAACTAAGACTGAATGAACATGACGTCAAGTGTCCTTCTAAATACCAGCAACCCTAATGGCCATGTTTCCTCTGGTTGCCGTCGCCAAAACACTCTTCAAGTCGTCAACTAAATCAAAATGATAAAGAGGAACTATGGGCCGGAGTATCAGATTAAGAAAACTGGATGCTGTTGTCCCAGCAAAGTGAAATACAAAAGCAAAACCCAAAGACATTTAACTGACAGCTTACTATTATGCCCCCAAAATACCTTGTTAGGAGATAAATTATAGAACACAGGTTTGTGCCCAGTCTACAACCACGTGACACGATGGATTTTCTTTGTTAGACTGTGACTGCTTTTTGGCATGTGACTTAAATTGTTGCTGGACAACAATTCTGGTGAACGGTCGAAGAGTAAAAAATTAGGCATCTTTCTTCACGGAAGGAATTAGAGCAGCATACCTTTTAACATTTTTGGCTTTCTGAAACTTCTTTAAGTAGTGGCTTTCTAATTTTTATTAGTAATATCAACGATCTTTTGTAGATTTTTTGCTTTTTTTTGCTAAATCCATAATTATATCAAGCGCTAAATGTGTAGCGTATTTGCACTTGTAAGCAGGCTTAGAAGAAAAATTAATTCCATTAGAGGAAATTACACGCTTTACAAATAAATATTATAAATATGATGTTGACTTCGATTTTTTCGTCGGACCTCTCAGTCGTCGTGAATTCAGTTTTTCGGAAAGGGAAACCGGTGGACCGTCATAGAGGTGACAATCAGGCTACTGTGATTATTATTCAGTGGCAAGAGTGAAAGCCCTGCGATTTTCGCTGTATGTTCCGCTTGCACAGCTCGACTCGCGAGCATGCCGTTAACCTGAGATTAGGCGTTATTATTTTTTTGTTGTTTCTTTCGCTCGGATTACGGAGATAAAGAGAGAGGGCATGATCGCAGGCTAGCAACAACAAGAACATCAACAACAACAATCTTTACTTGTACTCACTCTTGCTCAAAAATAAATTACAACAATGAAAATATTAAAAGTAAAAATTAGAGTACTGGCTGCCTGGAATGTATGCAGCCGTGTGCGGCGTTTTTTATGTGTGTAAAGATTATACTATTATATTTTACGGAAATAATACCCTTTACTCGTAAAGTATGTTGCCTAGCTGAGTTTGCAGCCCTTTTAAATTCGCATCGCTTGTGAACACTGTAACGTTTTGCCTCTCCGAATTTTAGTTCAGCGATAGCACATTTGGTAACTTTGATCTAAACTGCGTAAAATTTTGCCGCTCTCTTCAAGTATCTTTGAAATTATGGGACGTTTGGTACTACAGCCCTGGTAAGTTGCTCATTTTCCGGCCATGAATTATAAACATACTTTCTTTAAAAACACCAACTTTCTTTTTTAAATTACAGCACAGTAAGCCAAAGATATTTTGAAAATCATTGAAACATACAATATGTAAAGAAATTAAGACGATATTGAAAGCTTGCTGAAACTCGCTTTTCCTTCTCGCCATGTGTTTGTCCCTTAGCTGACTCCGAAAAAGCCGAAAATCTGGGTACCTTCCAGTTCAAAGTCATTCAATAGTGCAACTGAAAATCACTTTTCAGTACAACAGGGACAACTAAAAAGGGATTTTTTTATTCAAGAGGGTTGGGAGTGAGGCTGAAATAAACTGAAGGTCAGTATGAATTTGAGAAAGAAAGTTCCCAACTGAAAGAAAACAACACTCTCTTCCAATCTAATGCTTCAAGTTTAGTGTGGCGTGACCTGAACAATTCGGTCTAAGATTTAGTAATAAAAAGTTCAACTTGTTTTGCAACATTGCTGAAAAAACGAGAATAGCGATGTTGCGCGTTTTTCCACCAACGTTCGAACTTGTCTGGCAACAAATCAGGTTGCAAGGTTTTTTCTTCGTGGGTGGTAGCGTTATTCAACTCGTTTTGCTGCAATGTTGCCAAAGAAGTTGTACGTTTTTTGTTGGCCGTTTTTCCGTACCTTAAAGATTATTTGACATTTACTTCCTCGCAGCTAGAGAGTTAATGGCCCCTCCCTATACCAAAATGTTGGACAGTGATTGTGCCAAAAAAAGACAAACAAACAGATACAACCACAAACGATGTCCAGAGAAACGTTTCAGATATGTCACGGTGTTCAACGATCAAGAGGAGACATTTATTCTCTACTTCTCTAAGTTGAACGGCCTATTTTTTCATATCTCAGTACTGGTTCGAGTTTATACCGCGACACAGTTAAATAAAAAAGCTGAAGAAGTTGCGATTTAGCTTGATGTTCATTGGCTATCATGGATAACACGGTAGGCTCAAACCTTCGATGCAGTTAGTGTTATTCTCGATATTAAACTTTTCTCTTGATCAGCACTTTATTATCGCCACCAGATTTGAATGAGAATATTTTTACTGCTTCGATATTCCATTGAATGTTCACAAAGTCGATGATAGTTTGCATGTAACTGGTTTATATACAATACCTATGATAAATCAGAATAACATCACGTTTATTGCATTCGCCGACACTAGTGTAACAGTATTGATCCACTGGCTTCAACTCGGCGCTTTTACTTATTGTGATTTTTGTATATAGTTTTTTTCAAGAATTTTAATTTTCTACGAACCTCTATTCTCATACCACAAAAAAAAAACTCTGATTACTGTTAATGCAACGATTTTTTTTATTATTTCCTACTTCCCTTCACACTGTTTCAGCCATTGCTTGGCAATGTCACATTGTTGCAAGGCTCACGGAGATTTTTCTTCGCTGTGACTCCGAAAGAAACATCTTTTTCAAAGCCTGGAGATGTACCCGACTATCTAAATGAAGTAAGCACTCTTAGTTTAACTGTGCTATAATACTGAATTGTTTTTACATTGCAAAAATAATCAGTGAACCTGAGGGCAATTGTTAAAGTGGAATTTGGAATAACAGAAAGCAAAAATGAATAAAGGGGAGAGCGGTTGAAGGAAAAGGCAGTGGAAATTGCAGACATAGAGCAAAGGTGGCGTAGTGATGAGAGCACTCGCCTCCCACCAATGTAGCCTTAATTGAAATCCCGTTCTTGATCGATAGATTGATTTTTGTTGAGTTTGTGTTTGGTTCTCTCCCTCAGTCAATGCTCTGAGAGTTTTTTCTCCTGTTTTCGCCTCTCCTCAAAAACCAGCATCCAAATTCCAATTCGACCAGGAATCGGATAGACGAAAAAAACCACTTATAGTGGATGTGCTACCTCTAAATCGTTATTATTTATTTTATTCACATTCACACCCTATATTTTTTGTCGATCCCCTCTAACCAAAGAAAGTGTTGAAGTGAATATAGTAACTGGACAGAAGAAATTTGATACAGTCAGGACATTTCCCTAATCACGCTCTTGTTGTGTATCTAATGTTCATTTTGTCTTTAGGCTGTCCCATTTTTCTTGGGTGCCATAGCGCTTGAGTACATTTTAGCTTTCCTTGCTGATCTGCCAAGAGCAAGGTTAAATGATGCATTCAGTTCAGTGTCTGCTGGGGTTTACTCTCAGTTGTCCAGGTGAGTAAACATTAATCGAATTTTGTGTCTATATGTGCAAAATCATTAATAATTACTTTAATTTTTGAGTACCGTAATGCATCAATCAATTCCAGCTGCGCCCAGCCCCTAGGCTATTGCGGGGAATTGCCCGCCTTGTCTTTCCCCAGAGGTAGGACATTAGCAAATTTTCGCTGCCCGGGAATCGGGCATTTACCAACCCCGGGGCCACCCCCTAGCTTTTGACACGCACGTGGTTTCCTATCCGAATATAACTACACAGAGGATTTTACTGGAAAAATAAGCATATTGGCTCATCTGTCAAGGACAGAAAAAAAATTGAGGAGGGTTGTAAAGGCATGTTCTCGATTTTATGCATGCATTTCTTCATTGCTTATCAAGCCAGAATTACATAGCGAAATTGGGAGCTAAGGACATGAATCAACGTTTTTTTGGTTATTGAATCAGATTTCTGTTGATTGTATTTGAAGAACATCCTTTTATAATTATACAACGAGCGGAGCAGAGCGGATAACTTTACAGAACACTATTAATTTTAATGTCAATAATTTTATAATAGTACTAAAACCATAAACTGGTGTCGTTGCGGCGTGAAAACCTAATCTGAATAGCGTAATTACAAAGGTAGACGTTAATTAACACAAAAAAATCGAACATTGAAATGCTTAAGATGGCATTACTCGAGTGTTCGATCATTGAAATTGTTGCAGTTTTGATGGAGGACGGGGCATTCGAATTAATTTTTCTTCCCCACTTATTATCTACAATTAATCTGAATCTGATTTAATTTATAACTTATTACCAGAAAACATGTTAGTGTATACAGGATGTCGTGTAAAAATGTCTTTTCTTTCTGCTCTACAACCTTCGAGAAATGTGATTTTTTTTCCAGGATAATTGTGTTGAGTGCTGAGCTTGCTCTATGTTTTTGTTTATGATAATTTTTATCTGGTGACTTTGCCTTGGGATTCCCCATGGACCTGGTACTTTTGTCTTTTTGGAGTGGATTTTTTCTATTACTGGTTCCATAGGGCTGCTCATGGTAGGTTTATAAATATGTTGCTAAAAAAGCAAATTATTTAATATTATTCACACCTTGTTTCATCTGCCATAACCACTACAATTTCCTCAGTTTTCATTGGTGCATTAACTGCTTTATTTTTCACTAATTATTGTGTAGGGTTGTAATCGAACAGAGTCATACAGTTACATTAGCCAATCACATTAAGTGCACTCAGCTAAATCTACCAATCACAGAATTTATTACAATAACCATAGCAAGAACCACTTACGCTACCAAACTGGTGATTCTCCAAAATTGACGAATTTGTAACATTAAAAGCAGTTTCACATAAAAAGAAATGCATTTGTTTTCTCGGAAATTGTAATGGTTATGATCAAGAAAGCGGACTCCCGCTACTTGGTCGTCCAATTTTGTTAATCACTCGTATGATCAGACCGAATTGGACGACACGAAGTCCTATCACCATTATTTAGGGTAAATGCGAAGTGAAACTTGTAATGGTAATACTGAAGACTGAGTGGAGTCCAATTCGGTCTGTAATGATACGAATGACTGAGGTAAAATTTTAATCAATCACGAGTATGATTACAGACGGAATCGGACAACACAAAGTACTGGTACCAATTAATCATAACTGCAACGAAAATTTGTGATATTTTAAGCTTTTTGAGATTAAAATACAAGATATTCTGAGATTTCTAGCTAGAAATTAATAATAATAATGATAGTAACAATAGTAATAAAACATTCAAGTGCACGCGCAATGGCGCGTACTGTCCTATCTGAAACGGTCCTAATAATGCTGAAATCAGGGCAGCTGTTAACCAATCAGATTTGAGAATTTTGTTACAGTTATGATTAAAGACCTAATAGAGCATAATCTGCCGTAGAAATCAACATCCTGTGGGCAGCTCATCAAGTGCATCATAGTTCAGAGGATTACAACCTTACGACTGCTTTGCGACAATCCGTTGTACAACAGTACATAACTTCGGTAAGTCTTCCATCGGGGACATTCGGGTACCCTGGGTACCAGAGGTTTTCTCGCGTGCGGTGGGAATTTTCGGTGTTGGCCGAAGGCCGACATAAAGACTTGAGAGAAACCGGCAACCGCGCTAGAAAAGTCTCTGGCACCCAGGGTAACATTCGGGGGACGCCAGGATGAAATTAAAACTAGAGCACTGACCAGTCCACCTTTAAACTGAGCCGGATCATTTTACATCATGTGTGAATAATGTATATATTTGCATTCGAGGTTACCACTCTTATATAGGCCTGACCGTTTCTTAAGGTCTCCTCGCCTAGACAAATTTAGCTGCAAACCCAGTCCACTGCACTGAAACATGGCAAATAAAATGATGATGATGATGATGATGAGAATGATGAGAAGACTATAAAAGGCTGCTTTATGCATTATTTCTGCAAATGTGGAGCTAAAATGCCTAGGCAAACAGTTTAAAAGAGTAGAAATTAATTTTAATATAGTTTGGTTGAACGTTCAAGCCAAACTATACTAAAATTAATATCTACTCTGTTTTTCTGTTGGACGTACACAAAGCAACATTTGCGAAACAATTTTTAAAGATGAATAATTTTCCCTTTGTTTACAGATTTTTTACGTCCCTTTGGCCTTAGCAGTCCCTCCATCTATTTTCTGGGTTCATGTTCAGTTCAACCTTCTTTATCAGTTCTGGATTCATACAGAGATTGTGCGATCTCTTGGACCTCTTGAATACATCTTTAACACCCCAAGTCATCATCGAGTCCACCATGGTAATTTAACACTTTGTCTGATAGGACAAAAATTGCGTGCCTAAACTGAATTTATTAATTTAACGGGCCGTTTCTGTATAGATCTGTATTTTTTATTGTTTGCTTGTTTGGTTATTTTCTAGGAAGAAACCCGTACTGTATTGATAAAAACTATGGTAAGTGGGTTTGGGAACAGTGTAGGACCATTGTCCTCACTTGGAGGAAATTCGAGCCAAAATTTCACAATTTTTTAAACAATTCTTTTCACTGAAATAACGTGCTATATCAAAACGCTGACTTCATTTTCTTATTTATCGTCTTTCTGCGTTTGAAATATGTGAACTGTCATCAATAACATGATGCTTTCTTGCTCCAGGAGGAACTTTCATCATCTGGGACAGAATTTTTGGTACGTTGGCAGTTTTATTCAAGTTCGATTTGCGGTAGCCTGCGAACGGCAGACGTTTTTCCTCGCTCATCGCCGCTGAGGTAAGTTTCCCGAGGAGGAAACGAAACGAAACGTACCCTCAGCGGCGATGAGCGAGGAGAAACGTCTGCCTTTCGCAGGCTGGATTTGCGGGAACTCTTTAGCTTACAGAATATAGCGTCGTTTCTAGTAACCTACCACACGAGATAGCTTCTATTAGCCTGATTTGTTTGCAATCTTTAAGAACTACCAGCCATTGAATATATAGACTAAGTTATCTTATGTGAGTTCCCTGCTAGAAGAGGCATCTTTTCCGTGGTATATGGCTGGCGGGACTCTCAGTCTCATTTTCTACCGCCCACCGAATAACAGGGAAAAGAGACCTCTGCCAGCGGGGAAAATGGGGAGCCAAATGAACCGCCAAATAATAGACTCATGTACAGTCTTTGTGAGTCCCTGTCTCCTCAGTTCCAAGAGACAACACGGACAATTAATTCACGATGCGCTCTGTAAAAGCGCGTACTTGGCTCGTCAAAACGATGCCAGCTTTAACCTCGTGTTCAGGGTTTTCTCCTACCCGTAAGGAATCTGTTAAGCTTCCACAGTAATATTTTTTGTGCTAAATTCAAGTACATATATTTTTAATAGGAACATTTCAGGCAGAAACCAATGGCAATGAGGAAATAGCCTATGGCCTGGTTCATCCACTCGCCAGTTGGGATCCTATTTGGACACAGGTTAGAATCAATAGGTCCCCCCCCCTCCGCCTGCCATGACCTTATTTTCAGTTTAAAAAAGTAACCGTTTAAACGAAATTATCCTTCACAGCTTTGCCTCTTCTCTCATATTTGGAAAACTTTATGGGAGACCTCAGGAGTTTCGAACAAGGTAAATCTGATTTTTTTTTGCCTCAAAATCAATAATATAGCCTGGACTCTTTTTTTTCGCTGTGTGTTCATCACATTCCTCTGAACGGACTTCTTTTCTGTTCACAACATTTTTCCTTTTGATTTGACTGATTAATAAATGGTAATCAAATTTTTTAATACTGATTAAAATCATTGAAAAAGACATACCTATGACGTATCATATTACTTTGGGCAAGACATTAAATTTAGGTGGGTAAGGCGGAGTTGGATGTGCGAAGAGAAACCATGATCTCAAGCATTCTTTGATGGTCTGCTAACCCTAGATAACTTCAAGGCAGCGAGATGAACATGTTAGACATTTATCGTATGACATGACACTAAAAGCCCTCTAAGGCGCGACATTCATGCAGACACGTCTTCATTCCTATTGCTTCACGACACTGGAAGAAAAGGAAGAAAAGATTTCGGTCCGTGCTACTGAACCGATTGTAGAGACATATCTTGTCCCCTAAATAAAAAATTACGGTGAAGCGCGAGAAATGCATGTCACGAATAAATGGTAGGGAAAGGATACGGGAATATGGCAGTTAGTGCGTCAAATTATTATCAGGATTAATAAGATCACAACTGCCAAATTCCTGGTTCGATATCCTTTCCCCTTCTTACTTTGTTTCAGCTTGCTAAAAAAACTCGTGATTCATTTTGCCGCCTTTTTAGTTGTCTGTAATATGCAAAGGTCCCGGATGGACTCCAGGCAGCCCTCGTTTGGGTGATCCCACAGATCTACCAGAGGTAACAAATCAGTCATTTGGCTTGTTTGGCATCCGGTTATTACATTATTATGACCAATTTTATTCGATGAATTATACCTTAGATTGAATATCCCATTCAGAAATACGATAATTCATTATCATTCTGTGGTACCATGTACGTCCTTGTACACTTTGCTGTTGCCGTTGTTGCTTATCAGCTTCTGATAGCCCGGAAAATGGTAAGTTTAATTTTTATTTTTGTTACAATAAAACCACCAGCTGATACAAGCAGGCAGTAATTACTGCAACTTCTTTAGGCACAAATGAGAAACCCGGCTTTTTTTGTTAGTAATACAAATGTACTGTGGATTTTCAATTTGTTTTGAAAAGTGCCAGTGATAGGAGAACTGATGCTGTGTTTTCTATGTTAGGAGATGACCCAACTTCATGTTCTTGGAGTAATCTCGTACTTTCTGTACACTATCTCAAGTTTTGGAGCTCTTTTTGATAACAAGTAGGTGTAAAACAAAGATTAGATTTTCCATATATTTGTCTGTAATCTTTCCCGGGACTTTCGGGTCCGGACAATATACGAGCCAGCGAGCTATGGGAGCCATGGGAAAAAATAGAGTTTTATGAAAAATGCAAATGCATGAGAAATGTTTCCTGCTTAGTTCCATGGTTTTGCTGATGGTATAGTTGCAGAATTACGCAGTATTGATCGACTTTCACTGATTAGGGTTAAGCGCTCATTTTACTGACTAGGGTTAAACACTTGCTTTACTGATATTTAGCGTTCAGCGCTGTTAATTGTTTAAAAAACGATGTAAAAGTACTCAAATTGCGCAGACAACCACACCAGATAACAATATTTACACTTTGTTGACTTATATATTTACACTTTATCGCTTTTAGTTCATTTATTTCATCTAAGTTTCATTTCCCAAACAAACTCTTCATTTCCCAGACAAACTCTCATAATACACTTGGGCCACCTGTGATCAAATGATGTCATCTTCTGCATGAAAAAGAAACCATTCCTTCAACGGGATTCAACTTTTTTCCGTTTCACCTTTTGTGATCTTTAGGTGGTATGCACAATACATGGAGTTATTTCGCTGCCTTCTATTCCTGATTGTTGATCTTTTTCTGTCATCACAGAATCTCGACACTGGAGGTAAGCTGTAAACGTGTATGTCGTTCTTTTGGTCTGTGAGACTTACAGCGATACCCCCCTCATAATGTCAAAGAATAAACTGCTCGCTTTTTCCAGTGATTTTGTTACAAATAGTTATGGTGAGTCCTGGGACTCATCTTGTGAAAAATCATGATTCGCAGTCCCGAACTAATGAGTTCTAGTTGGGAAAAAGAAAAAAAAAAGAGTCCGAAATTGAAAATGCTTGGGCCTTTGTGTAACCAGACAGTTAATCTGAAGACAGACTCCAAAACTCTGTACTACAGAATACTGAAATTAAAATATAGTCGTTCTAGTTAAAGCACAACCAAGGCTAAAAGAAATATGCATCGTTGAACAACAGCCATAATTACTGCCACGGAAATTACACGAACGGGATATTTCTCTGCGGAACGCAAGCCATGAATCATTTTGCGTCATTGGGGATTTCTATGCGTCAGGGACGCAAGATGCAGAGGTAACAAAATCACTGTTTTTCTACTATCTTTCTTCGACGATTTCTTTTGTCCGTTGTTTTCGCCCGTTCCTGAAGAATTTTGTCGCGCCATTTGCCCGCTCAAACTCCGAGTGACTGCTCCTGAGTCTCTTCGAGAATGTTCATTGTTTAAGTATTTCATAATTTTGCTTGCTGATCTCTTGAAATAAGCTGCAAAATTTCGGCAGTCTTCCATTATATTTAGGAACCAAATCACGCTAACAATTTCTACCGTAATTTTAAACACAAGCGCTGTAAACTCCTTACACAGGTTTTTTAAACACACGTACATCAGTGTAAGTTTGAAAAGGAAAAACACAAAATCTTTTAATGATTTTTATGTTTTCAGTACTTCCTAGTAAACACATTGGTATGATCAGAGGCATTTTCATTGCGTCTGCTCTTTTCTGGATAACTGGATCATTTATGTCCACGAAAAATACCAAGACTGAGTAAAGCGGCCACAAGAACACCATGACTGGCTGCCTCTTTAAAATGGAAATATTGATCTCTGCCAAAATGCTCTGCCTGCTGTGCTTTAGTTAAAAGCCAAGTAAAGAATAGTAGACTATAGCAACCCTACTGCATGTTTACAAGACCTCTGGTTACGGTTAAGTCGTAAACAAAGCTAGAAATAGAGGCTGTGGCATTATCAGGTACCGAAAAGCTAATTACCAAGTGTAAAAGAAAAAAATAAAAAAATAAAACAAACAAAAATAATAATAACAACAATAATAATAAAATAATAATAATAAAAAACGGGGAAGGGGAAGGGCATGCAGGGGAGGTGAGGGGAGGGTGCGTCACTATCTGGAAGCTTGGCATCACACCACTCTGCGCTAACTGAACGCCTGACTTCGCGCGTTTTGTACACCTTTGTCGGACGGAAGTACTCTCCAGTTAGATTTTCTGCAAGCGCACATCTGGTATAAGTTAGTCATTTATTTTAAATATGAAGCAACACGCACGTCCAACTTATTTGCACATTTTTTATTGACCTATTCGAACAAACTCCTGTTCTGTTAAACTGGTAGAAAAACCATGATTTGTGATTGGCCTTTCTCAACTTGAGTAAATTGGGCAAAAATAATTGCTAGCTAACACAATTATCCCGTTTACAACGATAGATTTCAAAACATGTCGTAATAATCTACACTGAAATTTAGACGAAAGAAATCATAGCCTGGAAAAACAGCCGACATTTCGTGATCCCACCACTGGTATCCCCGCAAAATAACGTCTGTGGAACGAGCGCTGAAATTCCATACTAATGACGTGTCACTACACAGATCTGGGTAGTGCTTCTGATTGGTCGTGCCGCGTGAGAGATTTGTTTCAACCTATCAGAAGCACTACCCAGAACTGGGTAATGCTTCTGAGTGGTCGTGCCCCATGGGGTTTGCTTCAACCAATCAGAAGCGATACCCATATGTGGGAAGTGACACGTCATCAGTGTGAAATTTCTGTGCTGGTTTCTCGGACCTCATTTCGCGGGGAAACCAGTGTTGGCGTCTTCAGAAATATTGGCGGTTTTTCTCAGGCTAGAGAAATCATACTTTAAAATAAAGACAAAAAATTATTTACTTAACAAATTCTATCTTTTACATTACTTATTTATCTTTAACAGCCATTTGAAAGACACTTTCAAATTGATCTTAAGATTGTTAACGACTGAAATGTTTTTTTTTTCAAACGTATGTGGCCATTATTGGCCCATTGTCTTGGTACACTGTATCTCTCACATCATCACAACTAAACTCCTGCTGATATTCCCAAAAAATAACCTCTTCATTGACTGGTCACAAGGGTGGTTGTAGTACAGCTTTGTGCATATCGTTCTGTGATCGTAACCGTCGAAGGTTTTCTCGCCACAATTCCATGGTTTTTCTTGGATTTGGATCACTGTAATGCAGTTCCACCCAAAAGAAGGTTGCTTTCTTCTCCATGGCTTGGAGATCTTTTTCCAGTGCCATTTTCCTTAGCCCTGTCTTACTGTAAACAAAAAGTGATATATCAGTGGTTTGGAACTTAAAAGCTCAGAACAGTTTCAGAAAATAGCAAAATTGTTTTCCCTGTACAGTTAAAATACGAGGAGCAGCCAAGTTTTGTTCGGATTAATAAAACAATTTTTAGATCGTTTACAGTCCCGCATTTTTACGTAAGATCGTTGAGATCGAGGGCTTTAACGGGCGCCCATCTTAGTTTCAGGTGTAAGTGCAACCTAAATCTACCTGGGGGGTGGGGGGGGGGGGGAGGGGTCTAGTAACAGTCCCAGAAGTCTTTGCGAAAGTTAACTTGACCAAGGTTTCTTCTTGTTTTCTAAAAAGTAGCGAATGGATTCTCTACCTAATGTTGTTATAGAAACCTGTACTGTAAATAGTTGAGTTCGAGTAAAACTTCAACTTACATGATCTCGGCTAGTGTAACTTGGCGATGCTTCAATGCTAGATTTAGTTCATTCTCAACACATTGTACTCGTTCCATCAGTCGACCTCTTTTGTCTCTCATCGCCTTTTCTCGCTCTTCTGCTAATTGCTGTTTCTTACGGCATCCCTCAATGATCTGCCTGAAAAAAAAAGCCCTTTATTTGAGTATTTAGCACGAAAGTACTAATTGGGGGCACTTTTTTGACGTCCCCACTGGAGACGGGACCGCCATTTTACGTGGTCATCTGAGCCACGCGAAGGTCCAGCCGCTTGCAGTGCAAAGGAAGTACCTTCATTTCTCAGTTATTTCAAGACCTTGATTATTAGTCCGGCCACGGGAATGGAACCCGCGACCTCCCGCTCTGCAGTCAAGCTCTCTACCGACTGAGCTAATCCTGCCGCGGTTAAAAATAGAAAAAAAAAGTGCATTTTTGTTACTGTTTTTTAGTCCACGTAGTCTTCGGTGGATATACAAATTACTATATTTTGACAACCCAAGCCCCGAAGTCGGTGTAAAATACATAGAAACTTGAACGGAACACCGAATGGGATATAGACATTATTCCTCGATAAAAAAAAAGTATTCGTAAATTGAAACACTTACCTTGTAGTTTCAATCTTCTCCTCCATTACACTGATAGTTGCATGCATGCGGCTGAGTTCTTTCTTCATCTGTTTCCTGTTCCAACACAAAAACAACGGCGATGAAAATTAAAATCGCATCAAAAGGTTGATAAAGAAGGATCATGAAAAATACTTACGACGACTTTTCTCTCCTTTTGCTGTTGCCAAAACAGTTCAAACTTCTTATGAATCTACGAATACCCATATTCGAAAATCTTGAAATAAATAGCAAACGGAAAACACCCACGAAGGCTTGACACAGGTTTTGTCCTTTAAGACTGTTCAAGTCCAGTTCCGATTGTGACGCCATAAAAGTGAGTACGCGCGCATCTGCACTCACGAGTGCGCGCACATTTCTGTACGCGCGCTTCAATGTGCATCGACACACATTCGCCTGAATTAAAATTTAAATCATGGCCTTGTATTCCCTTTGTTGTGAATGCATTAAGGTGACTCGACCCAGTTTTTTTTGGGGGGGTACCATCCTACTTTGAGGCTCTCTGGTATCCCCACCTTTACTTTTATCGTAAGTCTAACACATAGAATGGATAACATATAGATCAATCTACAATATAACATAAAATTTTTGGCGATCGGAGTAAATGTCACGTGGTTATAATGCCACGCCCCTTTGAGGTCTGAGTCGAAAATCTGCTGTTGCCGGCATTTTTTCGTGAAAATCTCTCGGCTACTCATAGTGCGCATTAGTGCCTTGCTCTGAACAGAGTGTCAACAAAATCGCAAAGACCCAATTCGAGAAATTCAGCGGTTTCTAAATTTAGGTCATAATTTATGCGAAAACGATAAGCAAACTTTACACGGATTATATCTAGTAAACTATGAGATTCATCTCTTTATTTTGGGCATCGTTATAACAGATGGGTCCTTGCAAGTCAGCAAAACGCTTTAGGGCCTTGTAAATGCGCGCGATTTCGAGCAAGCAAACATATAGAAATTATAGTTTTCGCTATTTGTTGACGTTTTTCAGCGTTTAAGAGTCCTTCTCACGAAAAAAGCATTTTCTTAAAAATTCGTAGTTTTTTTTCCTTCAAATTTTTTCAGGGCCACAATTGATTAACTAACTATCCGGACTCTGAATTTCATGGTCATTGAAAAACTGTGACATTATCTTCTATAAGCCCAAACTTGAGTAAACATTGAAGATTTTTAGCGTTTTGGCTGAGTTTGTGCTTTGGGAGTTGTCTATTGTTTCTAGTCTCATTGTTTATTAGATATAATCCGTGTAAAGTTTGCTTAACATTTTCGCATAAATTATGACCTAAATTTGGAAACCGCTGAATTTCTCGAATTGGGTCTTTGCGATTTTGGTGAAACTCTGTTCAGCGCAAGGCACTAATGCGCACTATGTGTAGCCGAGAGATTTTCACGAAAAAATGCCGGCAACAGCAGATTTTCGACTCAGACCTCAAAGGGGCGTGGCATTATAACCACGTGACATTTACTCCGATTGCCAAAAATTTTATGTTATATTGTAGATTGATCTATACGATAAAAGTAAAGGTGGGGATACCAGAGAGCTTCAAACTAGGATGGTACCCCCCCAAAAAAACTGGGTCGAGTCACCTTAATTCTTTACGTGGTAAAGAACGGTGCGTCTCTTGTCCCTTTCTTATTTTCTGACCGTAGAATATCCTCCCTGACTTGAACTAAACCTTTACACACGCGAAACTGTTCTTTTTGGCAAATTTTGCGGTCTTAAACTACAAGTCAAAAATGCGGAAGATTTTCCACAGCTCGAAGATTTGGTCGAACGGAGCGAATTTTAAATTAATGCGCAAAGGGAACCAGAGAATAGTTACCAAAGTTAATATACATGTAGCATTTATTTCAGTCCATTTAATAACGTTTGATTTAATGTCTCGATCAAGTTTAAAATAATTATCAGCTCTTCAGTAAAAACAAAACGAAACATAAAAAATAAAAATAAAACAACTATTCCCGACCTTTAAAACAACATGCACTACATCAGTTTTTCTTAAGAATACATTGGGTGAGTTCTAAATTTTGTAAAACGTTTTAAATGAAACATCGTAAAGTTCCGAAGGTCATGGGTAGATCAATAAATTACGGTCGGTCATCGGCCACTGGATTTACGGTCGTTTCGCCAACGACTTCGGTCGTTTCGCTAATGTGTTCCCTAACTTACTTTCATCTTATCAATGTTTTAAAGACTGAGGTACGACTCTTCGACAGTTTAGGTGAAAAATCCTCCAAACGGAAACGACAGCCAGAAAGTAGTCACTAGAGGATTACGAAATCACGAAACTATCGAGGCTTGTTTCTTTTGAAACTTTACGGTGATGTTCTTTCTTACGTACAACATAGAGGAAAACGGCCAATATTAATGAACAGTTACAGTACTAATTCATTTCTGTAACAACGTGTAATAGCGCGTATATTGCACAAAACGTCTATAACATGTTAACAAAATCAATGATTTTGCTATTTAGCCGGGTCACACCAGACAAAGGGTGCACTGCATCAGTGTTCAGGACAGGGTCACACTAGGATGAGACATTCACTCTCTTGTCTGTACCCATTTGAAGAAACTGCTTTATTCCTGGTTAAAAAAAAAGAAAGTCTATTTCAAAAATTAAACAGAAACAAGTGAACACTTTTTTTCGAAGAATTCAACCAGCTCGCGAGTGAAGCGCGAGAAAAAAGGAATAGAAGTTTTTTCCTTATCAGACTTGCTGGTACCCACCCCAACCCCTAAGCATTTACGGACAATAATCCCAGCGGTTTTTATTTTCGTTTACGCGCACGAGTTCTGAAGAGAGAATAGAGAGACACTGTGAACACTGATTAAATGTACAAAAACACGGCAAAGTTCGTTAACTTTTATAGTAAAACAAACAAAACTACCAGGAAAATAATAATAAGGGGATTGGAGATTCATCTCAGAGAGAATTGACTAGAAACAAATCATTGATCATTTTCCACTCATATCTATGCCGCCAGTTTTAGAACTGACTGTTAACGTTTAAACTCATGAAATCTTACATTACCTTGCAATTTGTCCTCTAGAGCTTGCCTCTTATTTTTTGTCATTTGCAGCTCATCTGCATATATAATATAGAAAAAAAATTCTTAGTGTGATGTACAAAAAGTCAGACAAACTGATTAAGAAACTCTTTAATAATTTATGCGAGTAGGTCACTTAAGTTTACTGTTTTAAAATTAATTACAAATCGTTTATTCTTAAATCAACATTATTTACCATTAATTATTATCTGAAGTGCATTTTGCTTTTTTAACATAATTTTATCTTTCTCCATACACACTTTATTTCACCAACTATAACTGCAGTATTCTCAAACATTTCTTTTACCAATTTCGTGTGTATGTAAGTCCTGTACATGTGCCTCGCCCCATATCTGAGTTAGTGTTTTATAACTCCTTTGCCCCAAGTGAGGGAACCCAATACAGGTACATACAGGTACTGGATTCCAGTATTGTCAGTGGAACTTGGATTCTGGATTCCTTGAGCTGTTTTCCAGATTTCCAAAGCCCACGATTCTGGATTCCACAAAAAAAATTTTCCGGGATTCCAGATTCAGCATACAAAAATTTCCCGGATTCCAGAATCTGGATTCCATTACATGGGACAAACTCCTGATAAAGACCATCCTACCCAGCAGCTAGCCTTTTATCCCACCTACATGTAACTGCCTGTCTATTAATTAATTTATATCTTGCCGCATTTATTTGATTAAACGCCACAGCATTTATAAAAGTTTTAGTGTCTCCAAAGTGGCATTTATTCAAGAGTGGCGTTTATCCAAGGGTGGTGTTTATTTCAAAATCACTTGTCTTAATCATTGACAACAATTACAATAAACCAGTTGTCAATATAATGTAAAACAGATTAAAACAGAAAGATCTTTAAAATTCTAGTGTCTGAGTCTCGCTTTTTTTGCCAAGGTAGAATCGTAATCATCTGCGTGGTATAGATTACCAAGTTTGACAGAGTTTTTTCTTATCTTGTTTTTTTCTACAGCTGGACTATTACTAATGGCATATATTATTTAACTACAATTAGATTGTAAAATAAAACTACAAAATTAGTAAACATATTAGACAAATTGATTAGGAAATAAATAATAAAAGCTAACAAAATACCTTTAAGAACTTGTATTTCTTCATCTTTAATTTTTCTGGCTTTTTTCTCTTCATCAAGTTGCTGTTTGAATTGAACTGGTGGTGGAAAATAAAAACAATGGGCTGAATATTTGCAGGTTATTGGCAAACTATAGGCCTATTATTTTCATGCCAGATAAACTGAATAGGATTTTTTTAAGGAAATATGCATGATTGAGTAGCAGTTTTGCAAAAGCCCAAAAAATCACCAAAAAAAGAAACAAGAAAACAAAACAAATAGGAAACAAGCATTACATGATTTAAGACTCAGCCTATCTTGCATGTTTTCCTCAACATACAATTAAAAATGATAGAATTTGTTAAAAACATTTCTTTGGTTATCAAGGGCTGGGTCTGACTGAATATTTAAAAGTGTGAATACTTTAATTAAGAAAAAGAAATTGCTCTAAAAAACTGGTAAGAATGAATATCTTGGGGAGCCATTAGTGGTGTCTTGACAAGTATAACCCTTATTATGCTAGCATCATAATCAAAATACTGCACCTCAAAGCTACAAGATCTATGAATGCTCAATTGGAGGTAAAATTAATTTTGTGAATGACAGATACTTCTTCTTGATTTGTGGGGAAGTCAGAGATCTTGTGTAAAGTACATGTACTAAAAATGCTGGGGCCCACCTTTAAGATCATTAATTTTTTCCTCTGCATTCTTTCTTGCTTGTTTCTCCTCTTCAAGCTTTTCCAATAACTCATCTGAATTCACAACATGATATATAAAATTATCAAAAAAGAAGCCTGAGTAAACAGCCAACATTTGCTGTTGCCACCACTGGTTTCCACGCAAAATGACGTCTGAGAAAAGAGGGAAGAAATTCTATACTGATGACGCGGCAGTACCCAGATCTGGATAGTGATGTGTGATCAGTATGGAAGTTCTGCACTTGTTTCTCAGATATCACTTTGCAGGGAAACCAGCGGCGTTGTCTCAAAATGTCGGCTGTTTTCTCAGGCTATCAAAACATGAGCTATTGGCAAAATACATACATCATTTAAATATTAAACTATCCTCTAAAACTATCAGGGCATTGTGGTACCTTATGTTCCACCAAAGTTCTCTTCATCTTGGAGCTTGATGTGTATATTAGATTTCAAAAACTATATCTCAGGGAAATAACACAGCTGCCTTAACCCTTTAGGTCCCAAGATTGATCAACATTAATTTTCTCCTCACAGTAATAATCCATGATTAAGAGAAATGGTCATCTAAGGAAACGTGCTTTGATCTTTTATGAAATTCTCTAAAATAATTCTTTAAGGAATGTATGAAGATCAGTCTGGAGAATTTTGATGTGGATATTTTTCTCAGACCTATCACCTATGTATCCCTTGCCCCACCCCTGCAATTGGGAAAGCCGATATCAAAATCCTTATCTATGATGTTCTGAAATAATATTGAATATTTGAAATAGAAGACTAAAAAAGCCGATTACTGATACACTGTTATACATACCTTTTTGACATTGTTTCTTTCCTAAAAATGTCTTGGTAAAAGCAACAAACGACTCAATGAACATCTCATCACTGCTAGGGGCCGTACAGCTGCCATCTGGCAGAGAGAGAAAAGTTATGTTATTTAAAAGAGAGGAAAGTTTTACAATCTACTTGGAAAACAAATGTTTACCTTGAAAAGTTAAATTGTTGGTACGGGATATTAACAATAATATTAATACAAAAGTTACAGACAAGGTGCTACTGTTGGTACTGTCAGAGAAGGGTGATGGGAAAGATTCATGCAGGGCTATTAGCACCAAACTTGTGCCCACCCAACCCCTCTAGGAATGGAAATTGAAATGGAATAGCGAATTGCCAATCATCAACAAAGGGTATTGCAAGTTTGCACGCGATGTCACAGAAGCCGTGTTGGTGGTCACTAACATAAGCATTTCTCTCCTCTGGGGACTCTGTTTTCATGTAAATTCTTCGAGAAAAAAAATTCTATTGTATTGACCCCCATCATGGCCGCCTGGTCACGTGGTTGCAAACCAAGAATTCTGTAGTTTATGTCCAAGAAGGAAAACGACAAGCACTACATACGTTACTGAATTTGCTATTCTTACCGGAGTTGCTCATCTTTCTTTTCTTTGCACTTTCATCAAATCCTGAGGAGCTATTAAGCGGGGATTCTCCTCGTTTTGCAGCAACTCTTAGTCTGGTCTTGCGGTCTATCGCTTCTCCCGGTGATTTCTCGCCATTTTCCTCTCCATCTTCGTCCTCCAGTGGTTCTAAAATAATTGTTTGGGTAGTTGGTTTGCAACGCCCCTGAATTTTGGGGTCAAAAATTTTAAGCAGCAGTTTTCCCGGTCTCGCTAAATGCTGAGTAATAAATTCCAACGCGTCGTCGTATGGAAGCAAACGCATGTATTCCTTGGCCATGCTCGTCGCGGTTTCAATCAAATCTTCCTCGCTTGCCGACAACATGTAACCAACTTGCCCCCACAATGTCATGAACGGGTTCAAGGAGATGCAAGAGTAATCTTTCAGAGGACTGTTGTCGTTTATACGGGCAACATCCGCCAACAGAACCAACAGGCCTTCGCGCCGTTTGAAGCACGTCCATTCTCCAAGGACAGGGCAGTTGATCGATCTCTTTTGAATCAGAGGCGATTTGGATATCGATACACTCATCTCGCCTTGGATTTAATTCCCCAGCTTCTAGTTTAGGTATCCCTTAAAACCAGATTGTTTGGTTCGGTGCGCTTGTCGATTCCTTTCCAGAGCTTCGCGAACAACCATATATTTGTGTTTTTGCGCGCGAAAGTGCAATGCCTTCTGGGGGCTTCCTGAGGTCTGTCACGCTCTGTCACGTTACTTAACTATTGTTGTAACAGCGAAAACAGAACAATATCAGCAACAACTGAACAAACAAACCAACAATCCAACATGACACACAAAAATTTCATCTTTTTCAGATGCAAGTAACGAAAACAAGGAACCTGTACTTACATTAGACATATTAGCAAAGGCGTTGTTGGGGTCGTTGTTGAGCGACTCAGGCGACTCCCGTCAACCGGAAGCTCGGCTCCTGACCGGAAATGAGACCTTTTCCTCTCTGCGGTTCTTCCTATAAATATACCTTGACTACCTAATTTGTATTGCTATTAAGTGTCTTTAATCTTAAAGAGACGATCTGCTCAAGTTGGCTAAAGCTGGCTAAAGTTGACGGGAACTGAGTTGTTATAAGCCAATGATGCAAATTTTACATAAAGTAATAAAAAGCAGTAGAAAAAGAAATGAAAGTCGTCTTTAAGTACTTTAATGGCCGCGGTTATGAATTCAGTTGTTATTATACTAAAAAACGGCGATTTTGCCATTTCTAAACGCCGCAGGGGAGACTGTATTCAGTTTTCCTTTTAGCACAGGGAAATGAGAGTTTATTGACGGTGAAAGAAAAAACTGAATAAACAATTTTTTAAACGAAAGAACAGGTACTAGACTATAGTATTATATATTAAGATTTATATTACGGCTGAGATTTTTAGGTGAAAGGAATATTGCCTTTCACACACTTCACCACATTACACATGCATTATGCTCTCTTATCGCCACGTTATCACTCAAACGGATACCGGTTTCGCCACCTCGACGAACTCGTGCTCTCCGATTTGAACGGCATAGAAATATATATATTTATATATATTAAAAAACTTCTTTTGTATCGTAGCTCTTACTGTTTTGGAGTGAGTCCTGTATAAATTCAAAGGAACCTCAGCGGTAATTTGCATTCACATAAATCCAGAAATCAGATATGGTGGGAAATCTCTAAAGTGCTCTTCCGATAGAGGCACGCGCTCGGCCGGCAGTGTAAATAAACTTCCCTCTCCTTTCAGTGTGTTTTCTGTTATTCAGAAAATAGTCAAAACAACAGAAAAGAACAAATTGAGTAAAATAGCAGAAATAAAATAAAGCAAAATAAAATTGTTGAAAAATAAGGGGAATTGAAACCTAATATATTGCGTACATCGCGTACATAACGTATGTGCGATGGAGTGGTTATCCTCTGATCAGTTTTCTCGCGGATTCGTTCTGTTTGAGCTAGAAGCCTGCTAGATTTTGCCACGTCAAGTTTGTAAGTTCTTACAGCTATATAGTGCAACGTGTACCAAACTGTTGTGACTATTCTTAGAAGTCTGGCTGGGTTGTTTTCCTTTTATGCTTTAGAACCACAAGAAGCTCCTGCATTCTTGTCTGTCGGTAAATATGGTAAGGGTTCTTTTCTTTGCGATTTGTGCACTTGTTATAAACAGCTGTGTTTGTGCGACCACCACTGGGAGAGACAGACCAAAGCCACATGAAGAAAAGCTATCGGAAAAGGAGGGCACAGAATACGACCATGAGGCTTTCCTCGGAGACATGAAGGAAGAATACGACGACCTTCCTCCTGAAGAAGCTAAAAAGCGCTTGAGAATTCTGGTCAAACGTTTAGATACCGATAAAGATGGCTTTGTTACAGGGGAGGAGCTCACAAACTGGGTAAAAGCTGTCTTCCGCAAACGCTTGATGAATGGAATAGAAGATGATGTCAAGGCAAAAGATACCGATAAAGACGGGAAGGTGTCGTGGGACGAATACCAGAAAGAATCGTATGGCGCTGAGGAGATGGAAGATCCAGATGATGAAGAAACCAAAAAAATGCTGCAAAATGACAAAAGGCGATTCGACGTTGCGGACAAAAACAAGGACGGAGGTTTGAGTAAAGAAGAGTTTGTTAACTTCATGCATCCTGAATCATCTCCAGAAATGGGAGACGTTCATGTCATAGAAACTATTGAAGGTGAGTTCTTGGTTACAAGAAAATTTAAGATATTTTTATCCACCTTGAGAATTTTAATTTCTAAGTATTGCTGCTTCTGTAGATTACTTTTTTAAAAAAAGAAAATCGTGTCAAAACCGATTTGTTCTTGTAACAGTTTTCTTAGTTCCATGCAATCAACAAGTTAAGTCGTGATTGTTTTGCGAAATCCAATTATGCTTGAAAAATGGAATAATGCGTTATCTCATTAAATTAGCATTTGTAGCACTGGAATTCATTATACTTTCAAATCAGTGAAACAATAGTCACACATTGCACCGTTTTTGTTTTCATTTTGATTAGACGGCCTTATAGGTAAGTTTTGTTGGAATTATGCCAAGGAGTCTTTTAATAATATTATGATATTTATTAAAAATATTTTCTTTGAACAAATAAGAAAAATTAAAAATTCAGCTACTAGTGGTGAAAAAGATAGTCTGTCTCCAGTATCCATGGTTTTGTTTGGGATAAGCTAACCTTTTAAAATAATTTAATGGAAATTAAATATTTAAAGAACTTGACAGGATGTAAAATTAATATCAATATCCAATAACCTTGATATTTGATCAGCCATTTTTACTTGGGGGCTGATAAAATACATTTTTCAATTTATGACTCAAACACTTTATTTGACTTTCAGTGGGATAGCTTATTGCTATTTTTTCCATTTGCTTTGTCTTTTTTTTTCTTTCTTCCTATTTTGATCTGTAATGTTGCAAAAATTTTCAATTTTTCATTTTTAAAGATTAATTTGAGCATAACCTGATCATATGTGGTAATTACAGGGAACCAGTAAATGTTATCATGGATAGTTTAGTATTTTCCCAGTTATTAATCTAATATGTAATCCTTTCACCACCCTGTTTTTCAAGTTTCAAAAGTAACCAAGAGGGAATTTTTTTTATGTGTGTGGGGATATTTTTAGCATTTATAGCAGCTTTGGACAAGATTGGACAATTGTTACATCCCTTCTATGAAAAAGAGAAAACTTCTTTCCTAAAGAAAAGAAGCTAAACAAGCCCTGGCGTACAATAATATTACAAATATATACAGTACAACCAGCAACAAGATAGTTGAGACACTTATTCCCAACAGGCTTTTACCCAGACATTGAAAACTGACCGTCCAGAAGGCATAAAATTATAAGAGATTAAGTGGCTGGACACCCTTTCTGGCTAAAACCTTGATCCCCAATATGTTCCATATTTAACTGATACCTTCCTCTTCAAATAGGACAAAGCAAGCCTTCCCTCTCCCATTCCGTGTAAAAGGGTTTTACCATTGATCAAGTTACCTGCAGGAAAAGCTTTAGTGAAAAAGGGGTTGGGGACGGGTGCTGAGGAGCATGAAGGGGTCCAGATTGTTTTTTTTCTGCTACATACCATTATTTCATCTGTTTGATGAATGAGTCCAGTAATAATAATAAATAATGAAGGCATCCATGCAAGAAAGGCCTTAGTGAAATTTTTGGTCATTTTTTTATTTTGGTCCGATTTTCCCAATATGTTGCATGTGGACTAAGATTGATAAAAATCATATTATTCTGTATTTTTTTTTTACCAATTTCTGCTTTTTCTTCAAGAAATAACCTATGCAAAAACCTGGTCGGCGTTCTTTGCTTTCTATTGTTCAAAGCGAAATACAAAAGAAACGGTTTATTGTAGTAATGCTTACATAACTTCTGCTTGCCTTTGCAGATATTGATAATAATAAGGATGGCTATGTTAGCTTGGATGAATTCTTGGGTGATTATCGTGATCCTGATGACAATGAGGCTGAAGAACCAGAATGGGTCAAGGAGGAAACAAAGAAATTTAAGGAAGAATATGACAAGAATCATGATCGAAAACTTGACAAAGATGAGGTGGGTAAATGTCTACTTTGCACTTGACTGAGCACGTGATCAAATAGGGAAACAGCTGCGATAAATACAGACTATTCAACCCTTTGTGTATGTAAAATCAGGATATTTTTCTAATTATCAATGAATCGTGTAGGTGTAGAAGGTGCGAGCTGCAAGGGGGGTCTGATGGCATGTTTCCTCAGCAAATTTTGAAATGTCGATGCTCTGAAACACCATTTCTAGTGTTCTGAGAGGACAATGTATGTCTAAAATGTACGCAAAATTGATTGTCAATTTTATGCTTATTTTTATTTGTGTGATGTCATTTTGAATTTATCCAGTTTTTGGAAGTATTTTCCAGTCAAAGCCCTTAAATGAGAACTTCGTATAAACAACCACCTCTCATAAGCGACTGCAACCACTTTTTGGCCTGACAGCTTTGACAGTTTTCCATAGTTTTAACCCCTTGTAAGCGACCACTTGACTTATGGTTTAGTATATTCGTTTCCTGTTAGTACTAGGCTACTCGGAGTATACGAAGAACCTTAAATGACAATTATAGAATATAGCATTATGAGGTCCGCTTCTTGAAAGAGACCCCTTACAGTTGGATTCTCGTAAGCAACCACCTCCTGTAGGCAACCACTAAATCTTCTCATTTTGGTTGGTCACTTATGGGTGGTTCATATGTAATAACACTACAAGTAAGTAACATATTTTACATGTAAACTTGATAGGTCAAACTTTGGATTCTTCCCGAGACTGACCAGATGATGGCCCAAGAAGAAGCACAGCATCTGATTACGTCAGCTGATGATGATAAAGATGGAAAACTTAGTGAGGAAGAGATCGTGACAAATCATGAAACATTTGTTGGAAGTGAAGCCACCGATTATGGCCGTGCTTTACCCAAACATGAAGAGCTATAGGTTTTAATGAAGGTTTTGATACTTTTATATGCAAAACTCATCTGTTTGTCCAAGATATGTTAGTAAATTATAAAATGTACTGGTAATATATACTTTCAAACTCAAAATCTTGTAATTCTAGAGAGAAATATTATTCCTAAGAGCAGTTTTTTTTCTTTGGGTACATTTAGCAAGCGTGTTTTCATTTCAAGGTCGTACGAAAATCTCTCTATTTCACTATCAACACTCATCTTCACTCTCTACTTATCATTCCCAGTCCCTCTCCCCTGTTGGCATCAATGAGGGAAATGTGTAACAGATGCATGCTGGAGAGATGCGAAGGAGGAAGATAGCCAGACCTTCTCTTTCCATCCTTCTCATCATCCTTTTTGTTGAGTGACCTCCTATTCTCTTTAGTGGCAATTTCTCTGTCACTTACAAATTATAAGAGACGACTGGGACAAGTTAGTAGTTGATTATGATCTTCTAGTAATTAGATTGGCATAGACTAAAGGCATTCTAGGAATGCATAGGTACGAACAAGAGTATGACCATCTCTTGGGATGCTGTTATTAGCTTTGTCTCTTTCACAATAGCCTCCCACACAGACTTTTTTGCGGCTTTGTCTTGCATTCTTTTTTCATTGCATTTTTTTACTGTTGTCACAATTGTTTTTCCTGCATTGTGTGACGAGCTAAGACAACGTCTGTGTTAAGGCTACCTTCACAGCTGTTTTTAGGGCTGTCACACAACCCTGGAAACAGCTGCAAAAGAGACCATAGTTTTTGTAGCTAAGCAGGAAAATTCTTGCCACTTTTGTCATGACTGTAGACCATCTTAGACAATCAGATGGGATATTTATGATATTGATAAAACTGATAGAGGGTTTTTGTTCACGTGTTTCATTGGATTCGAGTTTGAAATAAACTTCCAGGATGTTTTAAGATATGTTACCTGGTCCCCGTCTTTTTTGCAACATCGTTAATATTACACCCTAACTGATTAATGTCAGATGCAAATTATTTTTCGATAGTTTGCAACGTTTAACTCTCAAACTTGGCAAATTGTTCTCACTTCAAGGCGGAATTTCATCCGTGTCAACCGGTTTTCGCAAACTGATCCATGTAATGTGACTGCTGTATCCAGACCCCTCCATTCCCTTCGCCGTTAAATGCGTTTGTCCAGTTCTCATACCTATCACCCCTTCTTTGAAAAAAACCTGGATCCACTCCTGATTGTGATCTAGTCGTCGCTTGTGAAAACCAGGCAACTTTTAAGAACTAAGGATTTTGAAGCTAATACATATTGCATTTAAGTTTTGAGACGCGCGTAATGTAGTTTAATTGGAGGAGAAAGAAGTGTCCACTTTCGAGAATAAAATACAGCCTAATTCCTATACAAGAGGTAGGAGGATATGATCTTATATGACAGTAATAGAATGCAAATCATTGCCACATGCAAATTACCCTAAAAACATGGACCGTGTCATTATTGAGACATAATGTTAGAACTGCTTTTGACTTTGAAACTCCATACGTCATGGTTAAATCGTAAATCAGCACATCCTAATTATCTTCCAATATTCACTCAGGCCACTTAGGCATGACTACCTAATTAAAAATGCATATTTTGTTAAATGCTATTTTTAATGATTTGCTTCCATCAGTGATCCTGAAAAGTGAACTACAAATTTAATGTGGTTCAATGAAAAAAAAAAACAACAACAAAGAGAAACGTGATTTCACATGTTGGGTCATTTTTATTTCTATTTTTGTAAAAAAAAAAAGAATTTAGGACCTATTTTGTTTATTTTCATACTTTCTCTTATAAATTCAAAGTCCCAACGAACTTCCACAGAGTTTGGGCCGCCTGTGGGCTAAGAAGTGTGTCTTTCCGTGCGGATCGTGTGTGGGCTCCACCACCAATATCCCGGATAATGAGCCCATGACCCTGCCCATGCTCTTGATCTACGATCTCGACCGTTATATAAATCGATGATCACTTTTAATTGCGCGCACCGCCAATTATTTTCTGGAATCGATAATCTTAAAAGAGATTTCCTATTTTTGGTTATAACTAAATATAAGGGGAGCATGAACCCACCAATGTTGCCAAAATACCCCCTCCCCCTCCCCTTAAAAAACCCTTAATTTTCCCTCGAAGAGTGACAAAGGGCTTGATTATAACATCGACGTCTTATGAGTCTCAGAATCGAATATCTCAGACTTCTTTCTCTCTTCATATTTTGAAAAAAAAGTAGAAGGAAAAGATTAGGCAGAAAGGAATTAAAACTGGTCATATCATAAGTTTAAGAAAGAATGGAAGTCTTATCTTCTAATCAGTCAAATCAGATCTTAACCTTACTTATTTGTTCCATCACTGAACATGACGACGGTGTCCAACAAGAAAGCTCTTGCTACTGACACTGTACACAAATGAACCTTAGGACGGAATCCACCAGGAAATTGAGTAATTTTAATTTTCAGTCGACAAAAACCATGTTCCAGAATAATTTAAAGAATATTGCATTCTTTTTTAAAGTTTTCAAGGGCTAAAAGATGTAATTAGTCATCTGTAAAAAATAACACCAAATAACACCAAAGAAAATTTCTCATGGGAGTCCGAGAAAACAAATGTCAAATTTCACAAAAATTGTGAAACACAGGTAGAATTCTGAAAATTTAAGTAATGGTCCAGCTAAGAAGCAGGCAGAAAAACAATAGCCCGCGGCAATAGCGTCAGTTATTTTTCAGGCGCTAATTTCTCTAATCAAATTAAATCTGAATGCTCTGATTGGTCAATACAGCTAAAAGCGCGAAATTTGAATTTTAAAGTTGAATTAAGATAGCTTAAGACTCATTCGAACAACTTTTTATTTCGTCTATTGCTTTGTTATGTTGAAAAATATAACATATCTAAAATTTAAAAGATTTCTATGCGCCAAACCCGAGGAAGTTAAACTGATATGAAATTACACGAAGATGAGCACAGTGTTACATCAATCAGCGACGTTGGGAACAACATTTACGTCGGCTCTCAGAAAAGAAATGTCAAAACCATGATCGTAAACAGCAGCAATTCACTCTCACGTGGCGAATCTGGCGAACGCGCCAATGTCGCGCGTTCATATTCGGCCACCATACAGAACAACAACAAGTACACAAAATCAAATCCAAATGTTATCTAAATGTTCTGCTTTTGGAAAAAAAGAGGATGTTGCCCAGATAGAAAAAATTCCTGCATGTTCGGATAATCGGGTTTCAGAAAAAGCTCTCCTACAGTTTATCTGTTTTCAAGGTTTTGATATTACTCTATAAAAATCCTTCTTACAATCTCTCTCGTCCTTGGAAAAAATAAAGGCAAGCTACAGTCATGCTCGCTAGATTTTCCGTACCAAGAGAAACTCAAACACCAGTGACAGCTATTTATGATACCTAAGCGGCTTCCGTCTCGGTATTCTCCGTCTCAGAACTCAAAGGTACAAAATGCAAACGTGTCACAAATTTCAATTCGCTCATTTTAACTTAAGGTCCACGGCGAACTTCCATTTCGCTTGATGAAGCAGTCTAGAGAGAAAAAAAATCGAATGAAAGATGGGTAAAGATACACGGAACGGGAATATGGAAGTTTCGAAAGGGGCAAACACATGAATAACACATAATGCGCGCGGAGGTGCGAAAATCTATTGAATTCAGCTTACCTCAAGCTCAAGTGTTCTACATCTCTTCGAGAAATAAATTCATCCTTGTAAAAACAACAAATCTTTCGCTTTCTCCTTTTATGCCCAGCTGTACTCCAATTTCTAGTGCCACAATTATTCTGATCTCCTCCTGATCCGGCCTGACAACGAAAACAACTACGCCGGGCCCAAATTCCCTCATGGCGACTCGGCATGTCGAGGACGGCAGCAAACCATGTTTAAGAGCATTTTGACGATCACTCCGAGGATAAAATACAGTAAATTTGAGATAAATATTCAATAAAGAAAAAATGCAGATTTTTCACGAAGAAATTGACGAGATTTCTTCGGGTAAAAGACAAATTTCCTAACATCTCAAGTGTCACACTAAGATGGGGTCACAACAAGGTCGCGCGTGTGTTGCACGTTTTCCGCTCTAACTTTTGATTGGCGCATAGAACAATGCTGAAACTTGGCCGTGACGTATAAGACAGGGGAATGGGGAAAATAAAGCTAAAAAAAGGTGTTTTTGTCACGTTTCTGACTCTTTTTTTGGCGATTTTTGGATTTCGGCCAATCAGAACGCTTGATTTAATTGAAATTAATGATTAAAAGTTAGCACCTTTTAATCACTTTTGCCGTTCGCCTGCCTACCTTTTACACGGACCATTACTTAATGTGTATAAGATTTAATTTTGTAAAATTTGACATTCATTTTCTCGGGCTCCCATAAGAAATTTCCATACATATTTCTCAATCACCTTTAATCACATTGAGAGAGGAACGAAAACATCTCAAAGCAAGAGGATTGATATGAAAATGTTCAATGAACTGAAAAATGGTGACCGTGGGACAAGTGGCCAGCTGGTAATCTAAAGCAAGGGTAGACCCCAAAATTTGCAAAGAAGAAAGGTTGAAGTAACGAGATGACCAAAATAATCCGATAAAACCGCTAACAGTAACCAGCAATGAATCCAAGAAGAACGGCAAAAACAACACTCAAATCGTCATGGCGGCTTGCACATGACCGAGCAATTCGAACTTGTCACAAACGCTCAAGAAAGCAAAATATTTAAAAGTAACGTAACTACTGTCAAGATAAAGTGTTCTAACAACTTTCCACGGCCGTATAGAGTGGAAATTACCTACACAAGCTTGGAATAATGCGCAAATTTCACCATATCCACCTCGCCACCCTATTAGTAGTCCTTACATGGCCAGCTAGAAGACCTGACACTGAAATAAAGTTTATCGGGCGCTTTCCATTTAGGAAAAACAACCGGAAATTTCGGTGGGAGCAAAAAGTGGAATTTCCGATTGGTAAAAAGTTGTTCCATTTGGTCGTAAACCCCGGCACGTCGCGGTGTCCGACCGTGGACCTGGAACTGGTACAAACTACGAGAAACGTAAATGGAACACGACATTTCGTTCGGAAATTCCAACCAGGAAAACGGGCTCACCTTTTTGGATTTTCCACTTTTTCTGGGAATATTCCAGTGGGACGAACCGACGAAACGTGTGCCATTTACCGCCGAACCGGAAATTCCGAAATTTTGACTAAATGGAAAGCGCCCAAATTTTATCATCTCTTACCAACCGCGAAAATCACTCTACAAATAACGCATTCTGATTGGTCGAATCTCGTGACGCACACCACCTGCCGTGACACAGTAGTAAGTTCTTTTGAACATATGTTACATTGAGCCATTCAGAGCTGCGATTGAATGTACACTTCTAGGTCTACAAAGAATTCACAGACTAAACTTACTTTGTTTTTGTCGTAAGAACGTAGCTTTATTGACAAAATTATGGATATTCTTTGCCAAAGTCGTATAAACCATGATGAAGACTTGGTTGGCTACCCAGATGATGATCAAGGTGAAAACATCGAAAGTCAAAGAGCGCAAAACAAGAGCAGGGAAGATGGCGGTTTTGTTTTGAACGTCAACGCTTCATACATGCAAATCGGTAGGCAAAACGACATAAGTTTTGGTTCAGTGGATAAAACTTCTGACAGCAAAGTAAATGAAAGCGATGAAAGTGGTCCTGTGCTGACAGGATTTTGGAGACCAACTGGCAAATTGAGCGTCGGTCGCAGTAGAAGTGGTTTTCCTGATTGTAAATACGACCACTTAGTTCAACTGTTGGCCCGTAAGAATAAGCACACGAGAGAAGCTCTTGACATCACAGATAATTACAAAATAACCATGACGGTAACTTACCATGAAGCCAATGATAGCAGCTTTCAAATGCCCGATTATCAGTGTAAACGCCTCAAAACTGAAACCCAATGTGGTGTAAACCGATCAATGGTGGGTGTTGTTGGCTTCCTGTTTCGTTTTCACGAGCCTAACACAAAATACAAGGTCACCTGTACGTTGCTTACAACTCCACCAAAAAGGAGAGGAAAAACTAATATTGCCAGAGAAACTGACGCTTGTCAAAAACTTAGTGAAATTTCAGTCGTTTTAGAAACGGGAGAAAGATCAAAACGGAAATCAGATAAGCCCAGTGAAAAGACGGAAGTGCGTAAGGTTCCACCGTCATTTGCATTGGGACAAGCTTCTTTGTACAAGACTAATGCAAAACTACTTGAACGATCCATTTCGGTGGTGAATCAGTTACAATCTCTCCGCAATGATGGAAAGTGGGAGGATTTTGACAAGTTATCGTGCGATCTTCTCCAAAAGTTTCCTGACACCGACACGCAAATTACTATTAAACTGGAACAAGGAATGGCTGCCCTTTATACTAGTAGAAACGATTTCGAGAGCGCTCGTCATGTCTTTGATGAATCTTTCAAATTAATATCACAAGCAAAAAATGAAGAACTTCTAGCTGGCAGAGGCTACGGTTATCTTGCGGGAATCGCGAGGCGACAAAAGAATTTGGGCGAGGCCACTAGTTTTATGCAGCTTGCGGAGCAAAACAGCCATAAGTGCAGTCACGCACTTCTCGATAGAAGCTACATCGCTTACGAGAAGGCTAGCGTTTTGCTCGATTTTATCGGACTTGCTCCTCATAAAAGTCTTCAACAAGTGAAAGAGGCTCTGGATAATCTTAAAAGGTGCATAGATCTGTGTAATCAACTGGAAAAGGATGATAATGATCTCCACATACAAAGACACCACTTCGCCTTCATTAAAATTGCAATGCTGTTGCTCGACTGTGGAACGGATGCCGCGCGCGAACGCGTTCTTAGCGAGGATTTGATCGCAGAAGGTGAAGAGTATTTGATGACACTGAAAACCAAGTACTGGACAGAGGTCGCTGAAAGTGTTGAGATTCAGTTTTATCTAGCCAGCTCCGATCTAGAATATCGTAAAAGAAACTATCTGGAGGCAGAGAGGTTCGCTAATTTAGCGAAGGACAAGGCGGAAAATTTCGGATTCAATACAGAAATTTCTCAGGCAGAAAAACGTCTAGGTCACATCCGTGTTGTCGCAAACATTGGAAGGAATGGAAACGATTCACGACTCTTTACACCAACATCCGTAGCCGCGAGTGAAGGAGATGATGGTGACATCAGTTGGTCAGCATCAGAATCTGATTGGTTGCAGAATTTAGACTAGGACCACGCCATATTTCCAACCATTTGCTGACATCGGAGCAATTTTTCATAAAGTTATACTAACGCTGCCTCCCCGTTGTCCTCTGCTCGTGGGTCCAGAAAAGAGAGACGGAGGGAGCAGAGTGGGATATATTATTATTTTTAGAAGGGAATTTGTTACAAAATACTGAACTATTAATAGTTGACATTACAGCTGCCCCCGCTCTATATGTTGTAGGACAATTGTATTCTTGATCATTGTGAAGCTCTTTGAAATGTTTCAATTCATAGTGAAGGTTTTCACATTTATTCCATACCATAGGTGAGATAAAAACAGGAAAATCGTTTTGTTTGTTTGTGGGCTGAGTCTTCAAAGACAGAGACAGTGTGTCTGGCAAATTGTTTCCAATCATAGATTTGTGAATGATAAAGTTTTGTCCGGCAAGTGTTTACATCAGTTATACGCACCCTATAACTTCATCCGCGCTTAACGAGTGCCTTTTGGTCCATGATAACTTTTAAAACAGCTGCTTCACAGAATGTCACTGATAACACGCAACGCAAAAGAGTACCGAAGTATGACTGTACAATAAATGTGAGCGGTCCATTTGGGGATTTTCTTTTTTACGTCATCCTAACCATTTCGTATTTGCGGGCGTAAACAATAGAAACGTCATCATTACCTAACGATTCCATGCGGCTCCAGATCAAGCAAGTCAAGATTTTTTTTGGCATACTGACTGTATATTTTAACTGTAAGTGATAGGCGGGGGCCACTAGGATGCCCCCACGGGATTTCGCCTTCTTGGCGAAATCCCTGCGGGGAAATTAAGCTTAGCCTGCCATCTCAGCTGAAGGGTCTGCAACGAGTACAAAGTGTGTGTTACGGCAGAGTCAGACACCTCCATAAGACGGACACCTCGCTAAAACGAACAGCTAGAGTTGGTCAATGCCTTTCTTTACTCTTTTGATTGGCTCTTTATAAGACCGACACCTCAATTAAAAGGACACCTAGAGTTGGTCCCTGCCTTTCCTTACTAATTTTAGCTGACTCCCTATAAGACGGGCACCTCGCTAAAACGGACACCTAGAGTTGGTTCCTGCCTTTCTTTACTCCTTTTGGTTGAGTCTCTATACGATGGACACCTCGCTAACGGACGCCTTGAGTTGGCTCCTGCCCGGTTTTACTCTTTTGATTGACTCTTTATAAGACGGACACCTCAATAAAACGGACACCTAGAGTTTGTCCCTGCCTTTCTTCACTCTTTTAATTGACTATTTATAAGACGGCCACCTCAATAAAATGGACACCTAGAGTTCGTCCCTGCCTTTCTTTACTCTTTTGATTGACTCTTTATAAGACGGACACCTCAATAAAATGGACACCTAGAGTTGGTCCCTGCCTTTCTTCACTCTTTTAATTGACTATTTATAAGACGGCCACCTCAATAAAACGGACACCTAGAGTTTGTCCCTGCCTTTCTTCACTCTTTTAATTGACTATTTATAAGACGGACACCTCAATAAAATGGACACCTAGAGTTGGTCCCTGCCTTTCTTTACTCTTTTGATTGACTCTTTATAAGACGGCACCTCAATAAAACGGACACATTGTGCGAGTCCCAAAGGTGTACGTCTTTAAAAGAGAGAGTTGACTGTAAAGCCCCCAAACAAAATGGCGCTGGCAGACCCTGATCTGAAATTCCAATGGGATTACTTCACACTTAGTCTGTACAAAGACGTTGTGTTATTTTTCTTTTCGATAATCGGCGAGCGCTTGAGCAAAGCTAGCTTGCCAGAGCGAGCGCGAGAGGGTAGCGGTCAATACATTCCCCGCTGTTTTTATTCACCTTTATTTTTATCACCCTCGCGCTCGACGGACTTTGAAGAGAAAAATAGAGGGTCTTTGAACAGGCTATTTCGCACTAGGTGGCTTCTACTTAAAGATTAATCCAACTCATCAATTCGAAAGAATCGGAATCCTCGATAAATAGGTCGTTTAGAGAACAACAAACTTGCAAGATAATTTACTGAGCCTTATAAGCCGGAATGTTCTTTCCATCAGTGATTTGGTCCGGGTCACGATGGTGATAATCAGATGGGATATTTTTGATCTTGGTACAATCATTTTTGGAGGACTCTGTACTGTCATCTTAGGAAAAGTGCCAAGATTGGGTTGCGTAAATGATCAAATTCTGGGCAAACATGCCTCTCCGAAACTGGTTACCATAGAATCATCACGTATGAACAAAAATCGATCATATAAAAATGCTTCCAAATTAATTCTAGTAAACATCACGAGGTTAGATGGAAACTGAAGTCAACTTCAGTAATATGAACTTTTAAAGTCCGACTGTGTATCTTTTCATTTCATAACAGAACACCACGGTAACACCCAAAATATGAAGTTTAGGGCTCTTGCATAACAGGAAAACTGAGATGAACTGGTCCTCTTTAAACTTAAAAAGACTTTCATTTTCGTAGTCGTTTTGATCGTTGCCACTGGTAGAAACAACTAAGATTCGTTCATCTATCGGCCGGAATAAAAAGAACAAACTGCCAAAAAAAAAAATAAAAAAATAAAGCTAAATCTTCAGGCTGCTTTGATGCAACCAACGAACAAAACCATGATACAGTATAGGGTTTTGAAAAAAGATGATGACCACATCAAGCCGGGGAATTCCCTTCACCTCACCAGACAGTCTCGCTACTCTGAACACGTGCACTGAAAGTTCTTTTAAAACCACACATACATGATTACATTGAACATTTCAGAGCTGCGATTGGATCTACACTTCTATAGATCTACAAAAAATTTACAGACTAAACTTACTTTTATTTTGTCGTAAGTAACGTAGATTTATTCACTAAAATTATGGATATTCTTTGCCAAAGTTGTATAAACCATGATGAAGACTTGGTTGGCTATCCAGATGATGATCGAGGTGAAAACATCGAAAGTGAAAGAGCGCAAAACAACTACAGCCGGGAAGACAGCGGTTATGTTTTGAACGTCAACGCTCCATGCATGCAAATCGGTAGACAAAACGACATAAGTTTTGGTTCAGTGGATAAAACTTCTGACAGCAAAGTAAATGAAAGCGATGAAAGTGGTCCCGTGCTGACAGAGTTTTGGAGACCAGCTGGCAAATTGGGCGTCGGTCGCAGTAGAATTGGTTTTCCAGATTGTAAATACGATCACTTGGTTCAACTGTTCGTCCGCAAGAATAAGTACACGAGAGAAGCTCTTGACATCACAGATGATTACAAAATAACCATTACGGTAACTTACCATGAAGCCAATGATAGCAGCTTTCAAATGCCCGATTATCAGTGTAAACGCCTCAAAACTGAAACCCAATGTGGTGTAAACCGATCAATGGTGGGTGTTGTTGGCTTCCTGTTTCGTTTTCACGAGCCTAACACAAAATACAAGATCACCTGCACGTTGCTTACAACTCCACCAAAAAGGGGAGGAAAAACTAATATTGCTAGAGAAACTGACGCTTGTAAAAAACTTAGTGAAATTTCAGTCGTTTTAGAAACAGGAGAAAGATCAAAATGGAAAACAGTTAAGCCCAGGCAGAAGACCGAACTGAGTAAGGTTTCACTGTCATTTGCATTGGGACAAGCTTCTTTGTCCAAGATGAACACAGAACTGTGTAAGAGATCCGCTTGGGTGATTAATCAACTACAGGCGCTTCGTAATGATGGAAAGTGGGAAGATTTCGACAAATTTTCGGGCGATCTTCTTCTTAAATATCCTGATACCGACACGCAAATTACTATTAAAATGGAACAGGGCTTGGCAGCTCTATATAGAAACAAAGTCGAAAGCGCTCTTGAGTTTCTTGATGAATCTTTCAAGTTAATGCCACAGGCCAAGAACGTAGAACTTTTAGCTGGTAGATACTACGGTTATCGCGCGGGAATCGCTAGGCGAAAAAAGAATTTAGGTGAAGCCGCGACATTCATGCAACTTGCGCAAAAGAACACTATTGCTTGTCACACGCACCTAGACTTCATTAGCTACATCGCCTACGAGAAGGCCACTGTTTTGCTCGATTTCATTGGACTCGCACCTCAGAAAAGCCTTCAACGAGTGAGAGAGGCTCTGGATAATCTTGAAAGGAGCATAGATCTGTGTATGCAGCTGGAAAGGGATGATCACGATCTTCGCATACAAAGGCACCACTTCGCCTTCATCAAAATTGCAATGTTGTCGCTCGACTGTCGAACGGATGCTGCGCGCGAACGCATTCTTACCGAGGAATTTTTAGCAAAAGGCCAGGACTGTCTAAACACACTGAAAACCAAGTACTGGTCAGAGATCGCCGAGGGTGTTAAGATTCAGTTCTATCTGGCTAGCTCCGATCTAGAATACCGTAAAGGCAACTTTGTGGAGGCAGAGAGGTTCGCTAGTTTAGCGAAGGACATGGCGGAAGATTTCGGATTCAATACGGAGACTACTCTCGCCCAAGAACGTCTATATCACATCCGTGTTTGGACTGGAAATGATTCACGGCTATTTACGCTACCATCCGAAGGCGAGAGTGAAGGAGGGAAAGGTGACATCGGTTCGACAGCATCAGAATCTGATTGGCTGCAGAGTTTAGACTAGTACTACGTCATATTGGACAAATGTGCATTCATTTGTTGGCTGTGTCAGATGCCTGGGTTGACTTCAGCTAATCTTAAATAAGTGTGATATAGATGTCTTCGCTACTCAGACACTTCTAGTTAGGAATAGCAGATGCTAGTGAATTGATTTGTACACCGCGCATGACGACTTCTGGTTATTGAAAACCCCAAATTGTAGACAATGACGTCATGAAGAAGCAGGGGAATTCCCTCCTTAAGCACAGCGAACATAGATATTAAAAATTTATCAGCTTTCGAAACTCAATTTACATACTGTAAAACTGCTTTGGAAGCTAAAAAAACTGCCCGTAGGCCATTTTTAGCCTTCTAGTGATAGAAAACTGAAAATAGTCACTTCATGTGAGTTATTTTTGTCGCGCGTTTAAAATGGCTACCAAAAGTGGAAACATGGAACAAGGAAGAAATTTTTTCGGGCGTTCTCAGGATGACCAGAATAACATCACTGGCGGAATGGGTAGCGAAAGTGTGGAAAAGTATTCTTTGGGGGCGTTTGTCTTGAGTGTCGATGCTCGAATCATGCAAGTCGGTAGACAAAACGACATAAGTTTTGGTTCAGTGGATAAACCTTCTGACAGCGAAGTAAATGAAAGCGATGAAAGTGGCCCCGTGCTGACTGAGTATTGGAGACCAACTGGCAAATTGAGCGTCGGTCGCAGTAGAAGTGGTTTCCCTGATTGTAAATACGATCATTTGGTTCAACTGTTGGTCAGTAAAAATAAGGACACGAGAGAAGCTCTTGACATCACAAATAATTACAAAATAAACATGACGGTAACTTACAATGGAACCAATGATGGCAGCTTTCAAATGCCCGATTATCAGTGTAAACGCCTCAAAACTCAAACCCGATGTGGTGTGAAGCGATCAATGGTGGGGGTTGTTGGCTTCCTGTTTCGTTTTCACGAGCCTAACACAAAATACAAGATCATCTTTACCCTCCTTACGGCGCCATCGAAAAGGGGAGGGAAAAGGAATGTTACCAGAGAAAGTGACGCTTGTAAAAAACTCAGCGAAATTTCAATCATGTTAGAAACGGGAGAAAAATCAAAATGGAGATCAGTTAAGCCCAGTGAAAAGACGGAAGTGCGCAAAATACCACCTTTATTTGCATTGGAACCAGCTTCTTTGTCCAAGACGAGTGCTGAACTGGTTGAACGATCCGTTTCGGTGGTGAATCAACTACAGTCGCTCCGCAATGATGGAAAGTGGGACGATTTTGACAAATTATCGAGCGATCTTCTCCTTAAATGGTCTGACATCGACTCGCAAATTATAATTAAACTGGAACAGAGCGTGGGAGCTCTTTACAGAAAAGATTTTGAAGGCTCTCTAAAGTTTATCGACGAATCATTTGAGTTGATCCCACACGCCATAAACGTACCGTTTTTAGCTGGCAGAGGCTATGGCTACCGTGCAGGGGTCGCGAGAAGACAGAAGAATTTAGTCGAGGCTGTTAGCCTTTTGCATCTGGCCGAGCAAAACAATCGTGCGTGTCCCATAAACCTCGACACGAGCAACATCGCATACGAGAAGGCAAGTGTTCTTCTCGATTTCATTGGTCTCTCACCCCAGAAAAGTCTTAAACAAGTGAGAGAAGCTTTGGGTAATCTTGAAAAGTGCATAGATGTCTGCATGAAAATGGAAATAGAAGACAACGACCTTAGTCGCTTCGCGTTCATCAAAATTGCCATGCTGTTGCTTGATTGTCGAACGGATGCCTCTCGCGAACGAGTTCTTAGCGACGAGTTCATAAAGAAAAGCCAAGAATGTTTAGTCAGGCTGCAGGAAGCCAAATACTGGTCAGAGATCGCCGAGGGAGCTAAGGTTCAGTTTTACCTGGCTAGCTCCGATCTTGAATATCGTAGAGGGAACTTTGTGGAGGCAGAGACGTTTGCTTGTTTAGCGAGGGACATGGCGGAAGATTTGGGTTTTACTACCGAGATTTCTCTGGCGCAGGAACGTCTCGATCACTCTCGTGTTATTGCAATCGGCGGAAGGACTGGAAACGACTTCCGGCCATTTACATCATCATTTGTCAGCGCGAGTGAAGGAGAAAATGGTGACGTCAGCTCATCAGGATCAGAATCTGATTGGCTGAAGAGTTTAGAGTAACAAGACATTTTTGTTTCTGCTGGGAGATACTTTTAATTTTGAAGATACAGATGTGCGTCTAAGTTCATTTAAAATATTTTAGCGCGACTGACATTGTTCTCTTAAAGCAGCTTTGGTGATTTAGACCTCGGTCATTAGTTGGTGGCTATAACTTACAATAATATGTTTTCAAAACAAGAAATTTGGTGCAAGCCAGTGCTCCGATAGCTGATTTTATTCTTCACATTTATGTAAGTGATTAGATGTCAAAAAGTAGCGATTTTTTTAAAACATCCAGCTATAACAAGTTGCGATAAAACATTTCTTAAAAACATTTTAAGAAATTTTTTAAAACGTTAAATAATACGACGACGTTTCGACGTTCTCGGACGTCATGATCAAATAAAAAATAAAATTGCGTATGAATGTTCTATAAATACAAGAAAAAAAACATAGGTCATTAAAAAGAAAAGTAACATAAAAATATATTACAAGTTAAACAAAGAGTTTCGCGCTAATGGACTGGAGTCACTCTGAGTATTAAGACTAGGCCTAAGTTTTCTTTGATGAATAATATCTCGTAAATGAGGCTGTCTGAATTTCGGTGGCACTTCTTAAGAGCGCAAAATTGACCCTCATTCGGAAGTTTTTTGTCACCGTGAGCTTCTAAAAATTAAAATGCTCTCCGATAGCCGAATATTTGTATGCGGAAAGCACTGATATAGGTGTCGGGCTGGGTAGCCGACAGATCTTGAGTCGTTTATTCACACACCGCGAAAATCATGTTGAAAGTTTTCTGATGTTCAGAATGTAAACTTAGCTACCTAAAGCGGGTTTACAGAGATACTTCTGACATTTGTTTCTTTTCAACTTTAGAACACGCTGGGGTAATACCGCGACTTCTATATTTTGTTAAGAGCTAATTTTCTGAGCTAAATTTTCAAACTTAAGCTAATGAACTAAGAGGAAAAGAAAGAAATTAAACAATACATTAATAAAACAAAGAAACCCTCCTGAATATGTTACGGTTTAGTTTTATCCTCGGTTAAGATTTTCAGTTATTCACCTTAATTTGTTGCAAACTCATTATCATCATACATTACCATACTCAAAAACAAAGGAAATAAAATTTAAAACAAGGTTAAAATTAAGCCACATTATATACGCTTAACAGTTTGATGCCATTAAATTTATTCTCCCTTTTCTTCGAAGTAAGCTTATTGTAGATCATTTTAAAGTCGTCGTGTCATGAGTGGGGCTAATATTGTATGCATTTAGTTCCTGAAAGGTTCTGTAAGTATTGACAATTGATTTTAAAAAATACCGCATCGGAAGCTAAAACGCTCAACATTATAACTTCGCTTTCTCCACTAAATTTCATCTTTTTTATCAGTTGACTTTTTTATGCAAAAAGCGGAAGACTAAGTGGAATAAAATATATCACTGACCTACAGAGACAGAACTTCCATTCGAAGGAGGAAAAATACTAAAACACGGGTAATAAATAAAACGCAAATTTGTTACTGTGAATGTGCCTACATGTCTTAATTAGAAAGCAGCGAGAAAAAGGCACGTCTTATTAGCCTGTATCTGATGTACAATGTGCGTCTAATTTTCCCTCTAGAATCTGTTTTATCCGATTTATCAATAGCATTGAAGAGCATTTACGAGAGATTTTTAATTTTTCAATATTAATGCGGACACCGCAGTCTTTCAAACTTTAAGGGCATACGTCGAATGCCGATTTACAGTAGCGAAATGACACGTTAAAACTTCAATTGCTTAAGTCAAGAATCGTTATCATATCACACGTGTTACAAAACTGTAAATCTAACTGTTTATTCATACGCGATCACACAGCCATAATTAATACAGTAATGCAGTGCTTAAACAGCTGTAAAAACTGAGCTCATGGCACAAAGCGATTGGCTTTTTTTATCAGTCCAATAGCATTTTACCACTTATACCGAAAAGAATATGACCAAGAAGGCCTTACATTTTCAGACATATTTTTAAGAAGTTTAGCTTAGCTTTCTGCAGCGACAAAAACTTCAAAACCAGCTACAATATCCACCTAATTGTCTCCCGGCCTTAAAACCAGTACAGTGAGCATTTTTACCATGGCGTTATTGTGCACGATAGCATTTGTACTTCAGTTAAGTTTTAATTCACTGGTTTTTGCGGAAGTTCATCCTCACAAAGACGATTTTCATAAACACGAGCATTTTGGCGCAAACCAACAACACGACGTACGATACGATCACGAAGCTTTCCTCGGTCCCGATGCCGAGAAATTCGAGAAACTGACGCCCGAAGAATCTAAACGGAGGCTTAAAACTATTGTCACGAAGCTGATCGACACCAACAGAGACGGCCTAGTTTCGCCCGATGAGCTGTCGATATGGATTGAAAAGCAAAGGAAGGCTTTTATGTACGAAGATGTGGATAAAAGAATCGCGAAGGAAGACACAGATGGCGATGGTGAGATTACATGGCTTGAGTATGCTAAATCGGAATACGGAGAATGGTACGATCCCGAGAGACTTCCAAAAGACCACGTAAGTTTATAAATGCAGTCCGTTTAAACCTGATGAACATAAATGAATCGCTCTTTCAAAGCGAATTCTCAGTATTTTCCACGCTTAGTTAACAATTTACCAATCAACCTTTAATAGTGTGCACCATTCAGAAGGTTACAATACCGTATGTATAGAAGGTTTGATTACCTCTAATTTCAGGAGCCAGTTTTATCCTCAACGGTAATTAAAGTTATTCTGCACGTTTAAGTATTTATATCATCACTAATCGGTCTTCTTTTATTGTTCAGTTGAATGGCTACTTGATGAAGCGATATGCTTAAAAATGTAATGAAATATTTTTAAGTTCAGGAAAGTCTGCTTTTTGTTAGTTAATCGATATAAAAAGACACGCGTTTACTTAAGAAAATGCTTTAAAAACAGCTTTTATATGAAATAAATCGAGTGTAATGAAAGGAAATTTCAAGCAATAGACACAAGTAAAAAAATCCTGATTATAACTAAAAACAGGTGTAACAATAACACAGTAATAAAACATAAACAAAGCAATGAAAAACTTCGGACTCGGAGCAGCTTGGAAATCAAATGAATCATTTCAGCATCTTTTACTTTCAATTGACTGCTTTGAGGTTCTTCTTTTATTAAAGATATGCTGTGACTAAATGAGCGTGGAAAAACAAATTAAGTCGAATTAAAGAAATATTTTACGATCCGCACAGACACTCATAAACATTAAAATACGCAGACTTATCAGAAAACTGAGCATAAAAACTATAAACATTTCCACAAGATTTGAACCTATGACTTACGTTGCCGGTACGACACTATACCAGCATCTTAAATTCATTAACTGATTATCAATTACGGCACAGGATTTGAAACACTAGGGAGTTTAAGCAGCGACGTTTTCGAGCGACGCGCGTCAACCGGAAGTGGAGTTTTTGCACTCTTCGACCGTGATTTTGAACAAAGTTATGGAGAAATCGTCTCTTTAAGAATAAAGACACTTAGCCATACAAATTTGGTAGCATCATGGCATATTTAAAGAGAAAAAGGCTCACTTCCGGTTGACGTGCGTCGCTCAAAAACGTCGCTGATCAAACTCCCTTCTGGGTGCCAGAGACTTTCCATGTGCAGTTTCCGGTTTCGGCTTCGCCGCTCGTGGGTTCGGCCTTTCGCCGAAGATGTGACGACTTGCGTATGCCGGGCCAACCCGGAAGCACGCCGCTCACACGCGTTACGTGAGCTAAAACCGAACCCAAGGTAAAGATTTGACAGAGAACAGAGAATTCAATGTTGTCTTTTTGTCTTTCATTCAGAGTTTACGCCGCCAAATCCGTAAAAAGCAGTACAAGTTCGGCATGGCAGACGCAGACAAAAACGGCAAGATGAACCGAGATGAATACGTGGACTTTGAACATCCAGAGGAAAACAAGAAGATGGAAGAAATCGCCTTAGATGAAGTTATAGAAGATGTAGATCAAAATGGAGACGGGTAAGATAGATCTTCAGAAATTTTCTTTTATATAAATTTGATGTCAAACAAGATAAAAGTATTGATCACAATGATCAACATATTTTCGGATCTTAGTCGGAAAACGTTGAATCTTCGGAAGACTTCGGATAGAAATCTTCTCAAACACATGTAGCTGTCAACTATTGGAAAATCATTCAGATTATTCCCGCAACTAGCAAGTATTTTAAATCACGTGAATAGCCTAAGTGTAAGCAATAAAATCCTTTAGAAGACTTCTAATAATAGGCCATTGGCCATCTCCAAGTTCCAAAACCCTCACCTTTAAAATGAGGCCAAATTCAAAACCTTTCTTGTGTAATCTTGTGATATGACCAGTACTTTACGCATGCATACAACTACATCACTCCGACAGTGGCATAATGGCCTATTTCCAATGCGGCAAAGTTCATTTACCATGAATTATCTTCTATTAATATCACTAACTGATGTTTTAGTCAGAGCTATTTTCGTATGAAGCATGAATACAACGATCAACGCAAAACTAATCTACTTAACATGGTAACTTATATATCGACTAGACAACGCCTCCGTGTGCATTTTAACTATTAAAAACAATGCATGTGTTCATTCTACAGGGTGATAAGCGTTGCTGAATTCCTCGGCCAGTACCACGACGCCACGAACCCACCGGCCTGGGTGACACGCCAGCGTGAAGAATTCCACAAAAAATTCGACTTAAACAAAGATGGTAAGATGGACCGAGAGGAAGCGAGAGCCTGGGTACTACCCGAAAGAGATGACTCGCACGATGAAACAGCACATTTGATGGACGGAACAGACGAGAATGCAGACGGCTTTCTATCTGTGGATGAAATACTACTTCACTGGAATCTATTTGTTGGAAGCCTGGCTACCGATCACGGTCAAACCTTAAAGAAAGTGAAGCCGCATGCGGAATTGTAGTGTGATTTTATAACGTAGTGTTTTAAAAGCTTCTTTAATGTTTCTCCTTTACGAGTAATATTTTTCTTTGATTTAGAGTTTGCTTAATACAGTAGACACCTTGGTGTAGTCAACCAATCAGAAACAACTAGGACTTTTGTTGGCCTGCAAGAAAAGCGAGATCGGGGGGAAGTGGGGGTGGGCAGGGAGTAGGCGGCTGCCACTTGGGGTTCTTTTCCATGTATATTACTTTTCGCTGGGGCTACGAATATTATTCGTTATACCGAGGACTTTGTTACAGAGTTTTCTTATATCGAGGTTCTACTGTACCCCTATAGCACTTAACACTTAAATTTCTTGGCCCTTGTAGCACTAGGGACAATAACATGGCAAACTCAAATTTAATTCAAGGTTAAAACAGTAAACACCAAAGTTTTTTTTTCGACATTAAACGTTACTTTTTAACCTTTTATAGCTTTAAGGAGAGAGATCTCCGAGAAGAAAATTCCTTTGCTCCTAAAGGGACTCTTCTGCTCCACACGGGCCCTCACATTTTTTATTGTTGCTGTTGTTGTTTTATTTTCATCAATGAATACCTGTTCTGCTCGAAACAAATTGATTCCCATCAGGCAACTAAAACACAATACTACCGGTTTCACTTCACATTACTTAAGAAAGAATCAAGCGCGATTTTTTTTTCGTAAGCGAGAATACTGTAGAGCTTTCTAACACAAAATCAGATCAATGAAGAAGTAACTTTTAATACTCAATATACTCAAGAACCTTTCTATCTATATATTTAGCTTAAATGCAGTTTAGGACGGTCGACAAAATTTTTCATGCTTAGTTAGTCTATGGCTTATATGTTCAGGTTATTTTTCCATTCAAAAATAAAGTATGGTGTAACTTTGTGGAGTTCATCAATAAATTATGACGTTCAATTCATGGTCTATTTTCCAGTGAATGAAAAATGGGATCAAACGCAGACTTAGAACGGGTATAAATAAAACTTGTGTCCCAAACGACCCCTCGCGTGCTCAAAAGAACTTTAATGCAGTCTACGCATGATACCTGAGGTTCGGGAGAACAGGACAAACAGATTCGATGTCTAAAACCGATGAAAGGAAACGTACTACATTATACAGTTTTTCAGACACCAACTAAGCTTGATGGAATAAGTCGGAATAATACATTAATATGTAACTTTGATTACAGCTAACCGTTTTGGATTCACATTCGAAATTCTTTTCGAAATCAAACATTTTTTCTAAAAGAGTTTACAGGTTTTACGTGCTATCACTAATCTGCGACATAAACAACTGTCGAACTTTGTATCTCTTGTGCATGGCAATATCGTCAAACCGCTGAGCATAAATTCTGTAAATCTCATTTCGCCTCTCCCTAGTGTCGTTGATTGACAGCCTTGGCTCCTCCTCCACAGGCCTTCGGTTACAAGATGCTGTCATGCCACCCTGTACTTTGACCTTTCCCGCCTTTTTTTCGTCGGGGCGCGCTTTCTCGGGTGACTTGTTCGGATTTTTGCCACTAATTATCGGAAGTTTTGTACCGGGTGCAGACTGTAGTATTCAAAAGGAGAGAAACTAGTTTAAAATCACCGCAATTTCTTGGATAGCTTAGCGCTTATCTAGTGCTAGTATTCTAGAAAGCCAAGTTCTTTTCCAGAGTAAACCAAAGCCATTATTGTCATTTAGTCATTCAAATCTCAACAGCTCTAGATGGGCAACTCGATAAAAATGGGAAACAAGATTGTTCCCTTCCAACTCCAGCGGATAAGCCAGACCTTGACGACGCTTGAATGGGAGGGAAGGGGGAGGGGGGGGAGGGTGAACTCCCCATGTTTCTCTAGTGAGGAGTTAATTCATACGCAGGAACGCAAGAAAATAGTGACGGTGCTTAAATATTGTTTTAATATTGCAAAGGATACGTACCTGGGCTCGAAGCAGCTCAGCATGCCAATAATTTGATCTTGTCACGTGACCAGCGAATTCCTTATTGATTCCCTCTAATCTGTAAAACAATTTTTATTATATAGCAACTTCTTTTTTTATAGACCAAGGGTCTATTAGCTTCAATACCCTAAACTGACATAAAAATTGGCTTTTAAAATCACTTTTTTACGTTTTTGAAAGTACCACAACTCGGTTAGCTAACTTCGTCGCAGACGTAATCTAACCCCGACATTCCAATTTCCTTTTAACTTGATTGGCTAATCGAACAATGGAATGCAATTAAATAGAACTGAATACTATTTGGAGTGCGTATTTTGTTTTTTTTTTTATATAGACACTGCCCACCTAAACTAGCCTTTGCTATTTGTGAGCAGTGAGAAAATAAAATTATAAATTTGGATTAACCAATAAAAATGAATGAATGAACGAATGAATGGAGTTTTGAACAGGCTGATCATGGTGCGTATTCAAATCGTGGAACAATGATTTTGACGCTGGCTTTCAAACAAACTTAGACAGCAGTTTCGTCTGTGAAGTAGCCTAAATTCGTTTTTGTCACACTGTGAACCTAATTGCTTGTAAATGGACTAAAGTCGCTCGAATGGCTTTTACTCATGACACACGGGACTAAGTTTAAACTCACTCTCTAGCAAGTGCCATTTTCAGTTCGTCCTCATTGTTATCAGCTCTTCTGGACATCCAGGGGATCTTCATTACGGTCTACAACAACAACAACAACAAAAATAAATTCGCTCGAGACAGAAAACAGAGCAAGAAACTATACTTCAAGATAGCCAAGCCTTTAACGCTGGAAAAAATACCACAACGATTGCCAAGCTATTTGAACCTAAGCTCTCAGAAAATTTGATTTCAATGCATTGAAGCGACAAAAAACTGTCATTCTTCGGAAGCGGGGCTAAAGCGACTGACTGAATATTGTCCATAAATTTAGAATGAAGAACTGGATTAAGTAAGAAGAAAAAATAGGCAAAATACTTACTTGTTTGGACGGCGTGAGCTGAGGTGAGAGGGAGGTCAGTTTTGTAGAACGTCTATCCGTTGATCGACTCTGCAAAATAAAACACAGATCTACTAAGCTGCTAATAGATAACACTTTTAACTCTACCATTAGAGCCCAACACGGATTGTTGATGAGGTTAGTGAGTATGGTTCAAAGAGCGATTAAAGTTGCGAGGATTATGGAGATTTGGAATGATCGCCTTTATGACAAAATAAAAAGGTAATTATACCATGGACCTCTTTCATAATAGAGGCCCATTTATTTGTTCTTTCTTATGTATATAATGAGCCTTTCTGGACTTTTGTATTTCGCACATGCTAATGAGGACAGAAAGGCTAATTGTCATACATATAAAATAACAAATTAATGGGCACCCATTAGGTCTATGTGTTAGGAGATCACCCGACCATCAGTAATCGGCTCCTGGCTCCGGTATGTGATGCCCACATATTAACAACCTCATTTTAAAGCCAAAAACTCCTTTCCATGCTTTATGTAAAAGAAATAGTACATGCGTACAGGCATACAGCATACACTTGTAAATGCAAATAAACGAAAGTGAGAGAGAAGCGAAGCGGTAGACTCAGAAGTGACTTAAGGCTCTCCTAAGCGCATCTCTTTAGGCTGCTAAAAGGACTGAAAACAGCTCTTATTACCTCGCGAGACGAAGACAACGTCAGTAATTTTCCCCTTTCGATGTAGTCTAAAAGAAAGAAAAAAAACAAAAATTTAAGAATAAAGATGTAGGGGTTTTACTTCCCCGTTTCCAGGGTGTACTCCTACGAGTAGCGACGAGTAGGACATAGCTGCCAGCGCAGACGTATATCCAGTCGTCGCTCCTCTCTTTTTCGGGTGAAGAGAAAGCGACGACCGGAAATACCTCTGCGTTCGCAGGCTAAGTAGGAGAGGACCCTACCGGTCAAAAGCTATTTTGAGTCTACTCACCAAGCATAGTTGAGATTATCAGGAGACTGGATTTAAGCAAGATCTGATTTGCCTCGGTCTTGTTAAATAGTAGTGACTGACCAACTTCATAGAAACCAAGTGATGTGAGATAGCGCTGAAGCTCAGGGTTAAACCACAGTGAACGCAGAACAAAATCGCTCGTCCTCATTATTCTCTCGGGATAACGACAACTGAGGCTCAACTAAAAAATGAGGCAAGAAATGCGTGAGAGGAACCATAGAAAACAGGCGACATTTCGCGACGCCAGCATTTATTCCTCGCAAAAAGACGTCTGAGAAACGAACGCAGAAATTCCATACTGATGACAGGTTACTACCCGGGGTGCTTCTGATTGGTTGAAGCGAATTTTCCACGCGGCACCGACGACCAATCAGAAGCACCACCCAGATCTGGGTAGTGATATGTCATCAGTCGTTCCTGAGACCTCATTTCGTGAGGAAACCAGTGATGGCGTCGTGAAATGTAGGCTGTTTTTTTCAGGCTAGCACAAGAGAGGCACCTCCATTCATAGAAAAAAAAAATACCGCTACTAAACTGGTAAAGAGATACCAATTCTGTGTTTTCACTCACGTAGCCAGCATCTATGCAAATTTATTGGAACAAAAGAAAGCGTTTACATGAGGAAAGAGTTCAACTCCCACAGGACTGGTTTGGGACACAAAACATGGCCGCCGTTTCATTGTTTTGGGACACAAATATGGCCGCCATGACGTCATGTGAAAACACACAATAGAACGGGGTCATCAACGGGAAAAACGGTAGGGAGGAAATCATCAAAGAAGGGTTTTATTTGCCTTTATAACATTGGCTCTCGAGAAAACAACAACTGAGAGAAAACGATAGGCGGTGTAAAAGTCAGGTGATTATTATTAGCTTCAATAAGGTTCCTGCCGCAAGGTAGTCAGAGAAATATATTATCAAAAAACATCCTGTAAAGAGAAAATCAGAGAGAGTAGCTTTCAGCTGGAAAGTGGAAATATCTTGTCAGGAATAAGCACAAATGTAAGGGATGCACTTACAAATTCTCTAAGTTTTTCCATTGTGTTTTTCTTTAACGTCCGTAACACCTTAGCCAAGGTGTAACCTCCACTTGACGACACCTTTAAAATATCTGCAAGGAAATTTTGGCACAACCACAAGGGCGTTACGACAAAAACTGTAGAAGCAGGAGGTAAACTAGATTATTAGCTGATTTCTAAGAATTTCTTGACCGTTCTTTACCTTGCGTTCAGTAGCCTGCGTGGCATTCGCCATTTGCACATCTCCCATAAAACGACCTGTTTGCCCCCTTAAAATTTTGCATATTTTTTGTTTTTAATATCTCCTGGGTATTACAGCCGTCCCCTATGCAATTATTTTTCTGGGGGGGGGGGGGGGGGGGGCAAAAAAGGGATTATGTGAGATGTACAAATGGCGAATTCCGCTCTTTTTGGGTGGCTAGATCATTAAAGCCACCGAAAATCCCAGAGATCAAACAATTTCCAGTTTTCTGACCTTTACCCTATTATATTACAAGGCTTGGTGAGAAAAGAAGCAATCGCGTCACAGGGTACCCACGAATCTTAAGATAGCCAAGTTAGTGCTAAATCAAGAACGTAGGGGAATTGCTACACCCTCCTCCTTCAACCTGCAGGGGATGCCAGTCCGTCACTGGTTTTCCCCCAGCACTACGTTTGCGGTATCCATTGATACACTAGGGCGGGGGGGAACTGTCTATCGTGTGTAAGGAAACAATGCGATGTTCAACCGAGTTCCAGAATTGAACTCCTAACGTATAACTAACCCATCCCGCTCTATCTTACCGCAAACGGCCTGTAACACTTGTGAGGACATCGCCAAAAATCCATCAGGGTCCCAGTGCGGAAAAACAACAAACGGATCTTTGTCACGCGCACCGTCTTTTTGAAAGTCAAATCCAAGGAAGTTCAAGAACTCATTGGCGTCAGGGGCCTCCAGCGCAGAGGAACTCAGTTGTGCACACATGGTAAAGCTCTCGGTTAAAAGGAGCTCGGGGTGTTGGTAGGATAATAACATTTGATGAGCCAGCTGCACCTTTATCAAATGAAGTAAAAAGGACTGATTTTAGGATGCGAGACTATGAAGGAAGGTGCTACCTTAACTTCATGTATCACTTTTCGGTTTGGTATAAACGTTCTTGTCGTTCACTTCATAGGCCTTTCTTTCACTATAGCCAGTCCGCATACAAAGTAAAGGACTGTTATAAATAAAAGGAAGAACGAACGAAATAAAAAATGCTAAGGAGAAAGGCGAAAACAGGGAAAAACGATGCTATTTACCATATTTATTCGAATAAGCGCCCAACCTCGAATTAGCGCCCACCTCGAATAAGCGCCCACTCTCAAGGTCCAAAAATTTAATAAGCGCCCAGGGCGGTTAATCGAATAAATACGGTAATTTCTTTCTTGTGACTTTTTCTTTTTATTTTTCCTTCCTTATTTAAACACCCAACTTTGCACTAAATACTAGAAATTTAAGGTTCTGATCGCCTTAGTGTCAGAGGTGGTTCATTTTGGGTTCTGAACGTATCCTGACTGAAAATATAAATATAAATGTCTTCATTTGATTTCTTTCTTCTTTACATTTGAAACCAAAATTCATTAAACGTACTTTTCTGATGAAGAAAAATTACTGGCCATCCTGGGAGATGCAGAGGAAGCTTGCCAAGATGGAATAAGGGATATCCATCGGTTAAATCGTTGTGTTAAATTTTACGATTCTTACCGAGCAACTTCCAGGAGCTTTTGAATCCGTTTCAGATTGGCTATCAAATATTGTCTAACCAGTTAGAAGCGGGGGTTTCAAATGCTTCTAGAACTGGCCAAGGATGAGTAAGTCCCTAGGAAATCTCCCTTCTCGTAACCTTTATCAGTGGCAATTAAGCCCGTTAAATATCCCGTATCATTTGTCTGCCCCGGGGTATCTAAGGATTGCGAGAGCCTTACCACGTCTCTAATAGCAGGCAGCACGTGGGGGAAGGAGCCATGATGTAACAGCAGCTGAGTCAGCAGTTCTCGAAATCGTTTCATCTTGAACGTTACTGAAGGAACTGAGAGAGACAACGCTCAACCATGTTATTAAGATTATTTTTACTGATAATTTGTAAGGGTGCGTTTGATTGATCGTATTCAGGAACAAGAATACGCAAACACTTGGTTACAAATCTCTCCTACCGTCATTTTAGGACATTTGAACTCGACATACATAGAGGTAGTTTACTTCTAGTAGATTTATAGATATTGCAATATGCAATAATGAATGGCATTGAATGCCACTGAGTCTATTCGACATTGGCTTACTTTGGCATATGGTCAATAGAACACGTCCTAAGTCACTATTCATCCAAATGGCAACCTCATAGTTATGGCTTGAGTGAAATTAGCCTGCAGAAAAGGCGCTATTTTTTATTTTATTTTTTCGAGCGTTTTTCAGGCGAGCACTAAGCGGTCGGTAGCGTGAGACACGCGCGACGGAAAGTAATGCGAGAAGACGAAGAAAGAGGATTGATTCTCCTTTTAATTTCACTCTAGCCATAAAAACAGGCGCTATTTTCCCGCGTCCTTCTCCGACACGCGTGTCTCGCGCTTCACGTCCGCATCGTGCTCGCTCGCCTGAAAAACGCGCGAATAAACAGCGCCTCAGTTCTGAATAATAACTCTTCGTTTCCCCAGACTAAATAATATGTTATTGCTCAATTATCCCAGCGTTATGTCCTTGATATTCATTTAAACAGCTATGCGAAGACAATGCGAATTGTGCAAAGTTTTTCGTCTTAGCAAACAACGAGATAACGAACCTAGCCATATTATATCGTCCGAAGTCGGATACAACTTAAGGACGTGTTTGACTCTAGAAAAAGACGGTTTTGCAAAGATCGTTCATGCTTAGCACTAACCTTTATTATCCAGTGTTTCTGATGTCACAAGGGGAAATCTTTCAGGTGAAGAACTCTGCACCACTCGATCCAGTTCCTTATCAAACAGCTGATGTCGTAACTTCATCAAATTTACTGTGGTATCAAATCCAACGTGAACAAAGGAAGCCCAGAAGCTTGGGGACGACATGTGCTCCACATCCTTCACTTGAGTCCAGGCCTCTTTGAGAGAATCACTGACAGTTTTACCCTGACAAAAAGAACCACACCTTAAAGTGCCTTTATAAAGGTCTCACACGTATTGAAAAAGCGGCACGTCATGTTTTTGGCTGTAAAACAAAACACCACCACTTCGTCGCTAAGACAACGTTTCTCAGCCCAAATAAAAATTCAGCTACCTGTTAATAAGAAATATCAATTTGTTTACGGCCTACAACTACATCTTTTTGTCAGCCAACTCGTGTACGCAACAACAACAGACTAACAATAAAACTGTGGATTTCCTATTAAAATTGCCCTGATACAAACTCGCGGCATTCGGAATTTGAAATCATTGAACTCTTCATAAATAAGCCCATTTAACGGTTTCAATTGTCTTTTCTAGTTGTTAATGGTTATCGTTATGACAGGGTTTATACGCATAAAATCATGTTGCCCTTCAAAGTGACTGAAGAATTGACGGTGAGCGGTCGTTTCGCTAACGTCCCGTTCGCCAACATCTTATGTCGTTCCGCTGAGAAGCGAAACGAGCATGTACATGCTTCGTTCCCTCAGCCAAGATACAAAAAAAAGCGATACGCATGCACATACCTTGTTCTCTCAGTTACGGATCAGGCGAAAGCAGTTAGGGAACCGACCCAACTTGACGCTGACGAAACGACTCGTAGAAGAAACGACAGTAAACCGGATTGGCCTATCATTTTAGATGAATCTCAGTTACTGATCAGGCGAAAGCAGTTAGGGAACCGACCCAACTTGACGCTGACGAAACGACTCGTAGGAGAAACGACAGTAAACCGAATTGGCCTATCATTTTAGATGAATCTCAGTTACTGATCAGGCGAAAGCAGTTAGGGAACCGACCCAACTTGACGCTGACGAAACGACTCGTAGGAGAAACGACAGTAAACCGAATTGGCCTATCATTTTAGATGAAAAGGAAATACACCTTCTACTTTATGCATCAGAGACCTTCCGCTGAGTGCGAGCGTAATTCAGTGATTATTTTGGTCTTGTGCTTTCAAGTCCTATGCGATTGGTTACTGAATTTCGCGCCTTTCTCCCAGATAGTCAGTAAAATCTAAGGTCTTTTCGCCAAGCGGTTTCCCGCGCTAGCCTGCCTCGAAATCTGATTGGTTCACTGGATCGACTGCCTCGGGTGTTATTGGCCAGATTAATTACATTGGTCTCAATTTCACAATACTAGATGAAAAGGCTCTGTTGCGAGACAAATATTTATCGGAGTACACTTCATGTACGTACCATTTCCAAACCTGAATAAAACTTGTAAAACAGGTTTAGAAGTGCGTCCTGAGGAACAGACCATAACGGCATCACCACGGACTGCACACCAGCGGCCAGGAAAGCCATCGCTAAATGGAAGCTGGCGTGTTTCAGCTGACAGTACTGATGGTCACACCCACAACAAGCATTCAACACTATCAACTTTGCCGAGAGTTTGAGCAAAGCTATATCTGAGACAGTGACCAAGAAGGATTCGGCCGGTGGAGGGTTGCTCGGGTGATGAGGCTCAGGAGACATTGCTACGCATGCGTCATACCAACTTCCGTACGTTACCAAATGAACGACAGATGCTTCAGGCAACGTCTTGAGGAGATGCTCCTTGGTTGCTTGGTAACCGCTGATCGGGTCCACCCCTAAAAGCGAGGCAATCGTGTTGAGTTCCTCTTCTGCTAAATCTGTCTCCTTTGTTGGCCTCCAGATTTTGCCATTTAAGTCCACCGTAGAGATTTCTGGATTGCCCTGCACCAGAATTTTGGGAGAATCTTGGCTGTCATTAGATGATTCTTCAGAGGTCTTCCGTTGCTGAGAAATCAACCTGACGCAAGGCAGAATCCGTACACTGAACACTTCATGCATGTATTGACCCTCTTGGTTTTGTAAGCAAGGAAAAGGAACTGAATTAACCTCTTGGTCAGGAATTACAACCAGTTCATCAGTGCCGATCGTTCTAAGTTCTTCCTCAAGAGGATTTAAAAGAAGATGATAAAGCTTCTGAAGGGGTGTTAGCTTTGACGAGTAAAGAAACTCACATGAGTAACAGGATTTTTTAGTCTTATCTGTATTTTCTGTTTCTAATTGCTTTTTCGTTGCTTCATCCGGCAACGCTCGATGGTCACAATTGTAGCTTTCTTGACAGCCACCGTGAAGTTCCTCAATGCACGACTTGATTTTGTTCGCAAAGGTGCAGTGGTCACAATCCTTCTGCCAGTGACATTTGACAATGCCTTTTCCAGGCGACAGCATCCATACAAGAAAACCAGAAGGAATAACAGAGAAGAACAATACTGATGCTTTCTGATTGTTAACAATGTTAATAATATCGTCGGCTGAGTAGGGGACGACTTGTCGGCCAGGCGATGCCACACAATCGGCTAAAATGTTCGTATGTCTAACAATATTTACAAGAATTCGAGATCTAACATGTTCGACAATTTCTAGAGCTTCACCTTCAAAGTTCATTTCAATCAACACTTCTTGCAAGTCTTTGTAGCACTGATCCAGTTTTGTTAACAATGGATCTCTGTAAGTTAAGCTTTTTCCGTGCTTCGAAAGTAGTTTTTCTTCGAGGACTGGAATCGCTTTGTTAAAGTGCTGACGCGAAGTTTCAAAATTTCGCATTGTTTTTGTGATTTGTGCAAGAGCGAGCTGACACTCAAGCTCTTCTTCCAAGTCATTTTGTTCCACGGCCAGCTTCAGACATGTTTCGTAGTAATACTGAGAGTGATGAAGCTGACGCAGTTCTCTGTAACACGCGCCAAGAAGGCTATACGCTTTACACAGTAGCTCATCCAGCTTGTTGACCTTCACCAGTTGAAGATGCTGTTCAAAATAACCAACAGCTTTGGTGAACTCTCCCTTCAGTTTATGCAGACACCCAAAGTTTCTCACTGCTATAAGTTCTGAGACTTTATCGTTCAAAAGCTGTGCGAGCTTTAGATGTTGTTCGTGATTAATGGCAGCTGATTTAAAGTTTCCCATGTAGGCATAAACTGTGCCTATATTACCATAAGCGTAGGCTGCCCCTTGGCGATCGTCAAACTTCTTGCACAGTTGCAGCTCAGTTTTATGACATTCCAATGACTTTTCATAGTTGCCTTGTAAGAGCTCTAGTTCTCCTAAATTTGAATATGCTGTAGTAAGATTCTCTTGGTCAATGAATTTCACGACCTCCATGTACTCTTGAGCATGTTCTAAAGCTTTCTCGTAGTTTCCCATGAGTTTATAAGCTGCACACAAGTTCCAAACTGCTCTCCGCTCAAGATCACTGTTCCAGTAATCAAGATGCTCTTCCATACTTTCGTCGTTATTTTGAAGATCCCTTCCAACTGCTAACAGCTTTCCATTGTAAGAAACAGCTTGGGTATACTGTGCAAGCCTATGATAGACATTGGCTAGTTTTACATAGCACTTAACCTCATATTCTTTGTCCTTTAGGTCTAATGCCATAGAAAGACATCGTCTAGCAACAGACAAAGCTTCTCTATACTGAAACAACGAGTAGTAAGATTCACTGATGAAAAGAAGAGACATCATCACTGTCCTTTTATCCTGCGATGATTTGTGCCCGTCCTGGATATCACCCTTTATATTTTCATCATTGCTATGGTCTCCAGTTGCATAATAGATGGATGAAAACCCAGTCACAGGATCAGGAAGCCCGGATGATTGTAGTTCATCAGCAACATGATGGCGACTCGAAGCAGGTTCATCTGTTACCTGTTCTAACGTTGATCTTTTGCGCAGGTTGTCCGCACTTGCTTCAGAGTACATCAGTTGGTCCATATCTTTTCCATAATGCGCTTTTAATGCAGTGGAGATGACGTCAATGCAGATTTTGTAATTACCAGTTTCGTAAAGCCTTTTGCCAACTTGTGCAAACCTCTCAAATTTATGAGAATCGACATCTGAAATTTACAATCAACAGAGACTAAGCAGTTAAGAGTTTGAAAAGAAAAAAAAACTTGCCAAGTGTACATACTGCCAAATAGGCCATGCATGGGATCACAGCAAAAGATTTCATATTTGACACATACTACATCAGCAGTGCAGATGTATTTCTCAGAAAGCAAGCACATGTTTGATTCTTTAAGTAGAGGAAGATTAGCGGGAATAGAAATTCTGATAAATAGCAGGGACCTTAAGGCTGAAAAAATGACTTGAGGAAAGAGCAAGGTGTTTCCTTGCCCACCTGCTTCACTAAATTCCTTACCCCTCTTTGACTTGCTAATGACATGATTCAAGATAATCTAGTCACTTCATACTCCCAGACAATACCTTCATTGCATACAGACTAAAAATAAACCTAACCTACTTGACTATGAGCACCTTGTCACCTTGCCGTGATGATGACATTTGCATCTCTTATAAATCACGAGAACTACACTAGTGGGGGCTTTAACCCCAGTGGTTCTAACCCTGCTGGATTGATCAAGGATGAGAGGTCAGACTGAAGATGATCTCCGGCACTCCGGATTGGGGGTTTGGCATGAGGCTTATGACCCCTCACTCTCAAAAAAACAATTATAAACTATGAAAACAGGAAATAACCGAACATTTTTAAAATGTTTGGACAACGATGATTTCTAGCTCTGTTTTGTGCTTGGGGAGAAGGATCTGATAATGTATCAGGGGCAGATTTAGATCGTCAAGTAAGTTGGTGGTAGGAGGAGCTCATCCAGGCCCTAACATAAGGGGGAGGCTAGCCTCTAAAAATACATTTTCTTGGCCATGCAGGCTTCATCTTGGCCAAGAAATAAGGTGGGGGCCTGGACACAGCTCAACCAGAACCCCATCAGCCCCTCCTCCACATCCAACACCACTCATCTCTGAAAAATACCTATTGGACTGATGGTGTTACTGGGTACCTCAGGCAATTCTAGAATTAAACTTTAACACAGAAATAAACTCATGAGTGCAATGTTAATCTCACCTTCATGTGCCAAAGATAGCTCCTCTATTTCTGACATTTGACAGATGCATCCAACAGCTTGGATAATCCTCAGCAAAAGTTCTGTGGGGTGGGCTGTGTCCAGTTCATAGGCTTTCAGATATGACCTTAAACATTCACGATAGTTTCCCAGATTTTCAAGTGCTGCAGCTCTCAAAAAGTGTCCCTGTTTACCAAATGCATTCAAATAACAACTCTTTGGACTAACTGAAACAGCACATATTAAAATAAAGCAACATCTACTCTTGGCAAGACAGATATAGAAGGACTGTAAGTTGCTGACACCATATAAAATTTCTTTTTAGAAGGAACCACAATTTACATAAATGACTATGATTTTCAAAAGCAGACTCGCAGTAATTTGTCTTTGGTGTCTTTTATTAAGAGCTTTGAGGTTTGATATTATCGAGAACTATTTTCGAATTTACTGTAGTTATAATCAATGACTGTTGGTACAGGGGGAAAAAATTAAACAACGCAAAGAAAAGAAAGATTCTTTTACTTATACTGAGAACAGCAACGAGTTGAGACAACATGTTGTAGAAATATAATCATATAGATCATCAAAAATGTGTGAAATAACAAGTTGTGACAATATGTTGTACATGTACATGTTGGACCATTGTTGTAGGTCACGATCTTTTTTATCATTCTGTAGATTGCTTACAATGTATGAATAGAAAAACAGCAACCCAAAGAAAGTTGTTTTGAAATAAAAATATCCCACATGAAAGTTCTTTTATCACCAGATAATGTTCTTATTCTCTGAACAGTTTGCATGACCAGAGTCTTCACTTACAATAGGATATAGCTGCTATAATATAGTACCCTAAACCTGGAGCCAATAATAACTTAACAAAAAGCACTTACTTTTGGTTTTTGCGGAATGACGCTTATGAGGCTTTCAGCATCTTTCTTAGAGTCATTAAACATGCCTAACTTGGCATAGACTGCTGACCGACAGCCAAGGACATCTTCATCTTTGGGTGAAAGAAGCAAAGCATCAGAGTAAAAACTGATGGCTTGAAGGTACTCCTCATTTTCAAAAGCCTTGTCACCCTTGGTCCAAAGTGCTTTAAACTACAAAACAGAGTGGGTACATTACAATAAACATTCTTATTCTCATTCCACAAAGTGGTCGCTAATGTGAGGTGGTCACCTACAGGAAAAGTCAAGAAAATAAACTCAAACTGAACTGATGAATGTAATTATATCAAAGTTATTACCTAACAAGCTAAAATTAGATAAATAGACAACTGGAAATGATTTTTCACATCGAAAAGAATAGTATCGAAACGACCGGCTTACTAGCAACATGCATTGCATACTGAACAAAAAATTGAGCAAGTGAAAGAAAGCCTCTGCTGCCTGGGTGAAAACAAACAAGTTGTAACATCATAACTAATAAACAGGTAAAAACAACACAAAAGAAAATACATGATTATGGTGGGAGTAAATAAACTTAAAGAATCGCTGTGCTGGCTGGCCTTTACTGGGCAAGTTACAGTGTCTCGATGAATTTTTAAAATGTGTTTTATTTTGGCACCATGATTTTGGTTCGAGATTCTGAAAAACAAATACAGGCTACATTATCTGACTGTAAGAGTCAACAGTCAAGTCAAAAAATGCGACTTACCTTTTCCATGGCTTGTTAAAACAAACTATTCGAGGACTGGACTAAAATTAACGTTGAGGAATACTCCAAATATAAAGCTATCGACCTGCTAAAGGGTCCACAAACAAACTCGCAAAACAGGACCCACTTGCATTCAAATCCCTACAGGAAAATTGAACCTAATTTATAAAAAAAACTCTGATCATTTCCGAGAATTAAAAGACAACATTTCCACCTACAATCACGTAAACTCCAAATTAAATATGCTTGTTTACAAGTGTGACTTGCTCCGCCATGTTGGTTTGCTTAGCAACCAGCCTAATTGGTACGCAGATTTCTCCAGTCTTCTCTCTGCATATAACGCCTTGCAAGTTTAGCCTTTTGGCTGTTCACAGGCGATAAATATTTTATAACGACCCTTTTTTGTTTTATTTCTAAGCATTTTCACCAGAAAAAGTGTATCTAGCTTACACTGAGTTCAATCTTACGCCTGAGGAATTTTATGACCAAAATAACACCTTCTTTGGCTTTTACAAAACGACTGAAATATTCGTCGTGATTGATCACAGCTATGGCAGCGAACTTGATCCAAGTGTTCACTTTGATTTGTCTTAGTTTCTTTTGCTTCATCAGAAGCGAGGAACTTACGACCGTCAACGAACTAATTGACTTTCAGAAGTGGTTTGAAGATCAAGGGGGAAAGTGTAGATGTAAGTTCACAAAAAGAGACAACAAGTTGCTTGCTGTTGCGGACAGACAGATTGTGGAGAAAGAATCGATATTAATGGCGCCTCAGTCTTTACTTGTGAACTCGACGACTGTTGAAAGGTACTGGAGTAACTATAATCATAAAAAAAAGAAATAATTTTATATTTGTCGACCAAAGTGAACCTTCTTTTAACTCAGACTTCCCTTTAATCCTGAGTGTGTATAAAATGCGACCCTTGCGAGTCATGGCAGCAAGCCATGCAGTCCATTGAAGACTCATTGAAAAAAATCTAAAAAAAAAATCTAAAACAGTAATACGGAAAACATTAACTAAAAGCTAATTGTTGTAAATAAGTGTTTAACCTTAAACACCGCTTAACCCTAGCCCTAAACCTAATCAGTATAATGAGTGCTCAACTCCTAATCTCATTACGGAATCGCGCCTGTAGATACGCGTCGCTAGTAAATGTAAATTTTTCTGTCAATCAAATGTGTCCTATTATTTGTAGGTGGAAATTGGTAAAACATCGTTATTGTTTTGGAGACAATAGAAGAACAAAAGATAACAGAAAGATCAAGTTATGCGGTCTTAAAGCGTGTTGCGTGACTTAAATCAGTTGGAGCATTTCTCCTAGCTTTCCCGCGTTAAAACATTGGAATGAAAAGTCTGAAGCTTAGCTTTTAAAATCTTGATAGCCAAAATAAAAGGGGTGCCCCAAAAGGCAAGCATTTGGGAATTCAAAATCGATATTTTTGTCTCCAGCGAAATCCGGCGGATGAACAGTAATTTGCATATAAGCGTAAGTGAAGCGAAATAGATACAAATTGCCGTGGTTGTAAACACAACGTTTCCTGGAAGTTTTTTTCCTTTTGAAAGCGTAAATTCGCATGAAAGAGCTCAGCTTGCACAAAATAATATAAAATGAAACGAATCAAATCGAAAAGTGGTTAAAAAAAAGTCAGGATATTTCAATTCGATGGAAAGTAAGTGATTGGGTAGGTGATTTGCATACTGATAAAAATAACGTCTAGCGCAGTTCAAAACCGTTGGGCTTCCTGAATTGTTTTCCTGGAATTCTATACATTCTGCTGGCCTAAATCGTTAAAATATGTTATGAAGTCAAAATATTTATCAAGTTGAGCATTTGCATTTCCTTATGAAACAGAGAGTAGCGCGAAAGCTTGGATCTATAGATTTTCTTAAGTTAAATTACCTTTGTATCGTGTAAACAATACCCTAACACTTGAGTCTTGAATCAAAGGACGCGAAATGCGTCGGCTCCCTTTGTGAGCGCGCAAATAGTCATGGGACCCGCGATTTTGCGGGCGACACGGATCTACAGGCGCCGTTCCGTAATGTGTAAGTTTGCAGTTTTTGCTTTATAATTTTACCGATGGCTCACGTGACTCACATGGCTTGCTCTGTTTAGTCAGTATAAAGTGATAACAGTATCCACTTGTTAGTTTGGGTCATAAAGCTTCCTCAAGAAAAAAACACTTTTTTCTGACAAAATTGAAGAAAATTATGAATTGTGGATTGGTAAGAGGCCATTATTGAAACTCCCAATTAAAAATGTTTCATTTGTTTTCAACACTAAAAGTACTGTACTTACAGTAGCAACTATAGTAGTTGCCATTGAAAGCTTCTGAACAATACTTTGTTAGGGTGTTTTTTTCTCTACTGGAATGCGTTAACAGTTTTTTAAGAAGTTTTGTCCTAATGGTGTTGTTTTAGGACTAGTATTTACAGGTTAACCCAAATATAGTTTTCTTTTCCCTCCAGGTCAACGTTAGGACCAACACTGGAACAGATATCCCTTACAGATGATCAAATCCTTAAGCAGCAAGATCATACACGACAACAGGCAATGCACCTGATGCAGCTGGCTGTGTTTGTGCTTTATTCTATTCACATAAAAAGTGAACAGTGGCTTCCCTTTTTCAAGATTGTTATGAATAAAAAATGTGATCCACTTTGGATGTGGAGAGAAGATGAATTGAAGGACCTTCAGGATGAAAAGTTAATCAAAAGAGTTTTTGTGTGGAAGGAAGTGGTCTCCCAGCTTGCCGCTAATATTGCCCCAAAGCTGAATAGCTTTGGCTTGTTTGCTGGCAGTGACATTGAACCGGAAACCTTGGTAGGACTTATAACATACTCTACTTTATTCAAGTGTCAAGTGGCTAATGTAGTTTGAATATCTATTTATCAAATGAAAACCATTTTTTGTTTTTCAGGTGCATACTGTGTGTGCAGTTCAGTCAAGTAGTATTAATGTCACAAGTGACACAGGACACCCAGTCAGGACCTTAGTACCAGTAAGTTTATACCTACATCTGCGAATAAATATGTTATTGATGAATACTATCAATCATGGCACAATTATTGGGCCCTGAAGTAGCTTGCGAGTAAGCTCTCCATTTCGAGTTCAGAGCAAGTAGCGTTGGCTAACCCTGACAATAAAGGTAGCCTATGGGGTACATGAATGCATTTCCCAAAGGACTGTGCAGAGTATGTACAGTTTCTTGCAAGGAGCCAACAAAGTGACAACTGTTATACAGTGTTCTCACTAGAATTTTGTGATTTGTGGCCTAGTCACCCCAGGCCTTGAAGTGTCAGGGCCATTTAAAACAAATAAAGGGTCACAAGAGTTCACTCAGTTTAAAGTTTCCAACGGAAATCTGTGCAATACTACAAACACTGGAATAAAATCAAACGTTTTAACTAAATATAGTTGTATGTAATTGCACTCAAGAAAAAAAAAAACAGTAAGCAATTATTGCTAAATTATTAAAACAAACTTGTAGTCCTGCACAGAGAAGTAAAAAATTTAATTGCCTATTTACAACCAAAGTAAGCCTGTTAACGACCAAAATTGACTTTTAAATAATTTGCTAGAGTTCTGTGCCCTGAGGGCTCTTGAGGACTTTTTAAATGGACCATTTCACTAAAAATTATGTGAATCCCACAATGGCACAGTCTGGTGAGAACACTGATTATATACTGAGATAAATAATTACTGTCACTTTGTTAGCTTCTAATGCTGTCAACATGAGAGATATTTGATGAGATGATGAGATGAGATATCTGAATGGAAAGAGACAATGTTTAGACTATGAGCCATGTCAATTTTTTCTCTTTACAAGAGAAAAAGGCATTAGAATAAGAGGACAATGAAATCTTTTTTTGCCCCTCTCACACGTTGCCATATTATTCTCTAGCTTGCTTTAATTGATTGTATAATGAAAAATGGAGCTGTTTTGATGTACACAATATTGGACTTATGTTTCTTAAAAGGAAACAACTCATGGCTTTGCATATTTGTGGGGTTTTTTATGCACATTTCCATGTCCAAGTTTATAGGACTTTTTAAAGTTAGAAGACTTTTTTGTTTGCTTGTTAAAAATCTTTCTTGTTGTTGTTGCTCTTTTTGTTTTTAAGTGACATTGTATTAAACTGATGCACCAAAATCTTGAAATTCTTGTGTATAGAGTAGCAGAACATAACACCTCTTTTTTTAAATTGCGAAATGCCGATGGTAATAGTTTAACTGTACACATGTACTAACTTGCCTCATTCTTCGGGTCAGTAGCACTAACTTGTGACTTGGCATGTTTTTCTACATTTCAGGGCCTAAACTTGTTCACATATCAGCCCAGTATTGCCGGCACGTGGTGGATCAAGGGTGGTGCTCTGCGGTACAGATATATCAACAGCACTGTACAAGAGGGAGATACAATCTTCATAGATTTTAACCCGAAAGGGGACAGCGTACAAACACTCTTTGAGTATGGCGTGTTTGCTTCAGAGGGAAGCAAATTCTTCAGTCCTTTGCCAGAGCTTAACAGTCGAATGCGCAGAAGATTAGCCGAGATGTTAAAACTCAAGAAACGAGTGAAATACAGTGAGAAATTCACATTTAAAGCTGCCGGTCTTCCCAGCTTTAGAGTCCAAGCGCTATCAGACAAAGATGTAGATAAGTTAGTGAGGATAGGCAGCAACGAAAAGAAATTATTCGAGTTAAAGAAGGTATTTAACAGCCCCTCGCTTCACATTCAGAGCAATTCATTTTACTCTTGCAAAGACGAAGTGGTTGCCTTGAATTTGCTGTCGTTACATCTGCGAGATCAGTTGTCTGGTAAATCTACGGGGATGCCCGAGGATGAAGAATTTCTTACTCAAGATATTCCTGAAAGGCAACGCACAGCTGTCGAGTTTAGGCTTAAGTTTAAAAGGCTAGTTACAAATTATCTTGATATAACTAGCGCCCGAGCAATAGAGACAAAAAGGGAATGTTTGTCACGAAAAAGAGACGAACTTTAATTAACGTCAGCTCCCAAGATAGTTTTTCAGAGAAATGCAACAATCTTAAACATAACTGAACTCAAATTAGACGGAGTTTCAAAAAACAACGACGGCGACGGCAGCGAAAACGTTACTGATAAGATGAAATTCTGTCAAACTTGACCGTGATTATTTCGATCCAAATTACTGAGCTTGTCACGTATAATGGGGGCGAATTTTTCTCGAGTTCAGTTGGTAACGCCGCATGGAAGTTTACAGTTCGGTAGCTTTGGATTTCTCCGGGGGTTTTGGAGGCCATCCAGCTGCCCATTTATATAGTATTAGTTCGAGGTGTCCAAATCTAAAAAGCCTCTATACAGGTTATAGGAAAATGAACAGCTACAAATGCACTAACTTACATAAACGATGTGGCCATATAAAACAGATAAAACCTTCAACAGCTCCGTGCTTCAAAGCATTCCGTGAAGCCAGGTCGGGATGCAACCAAATAATATTTAAATTTTATAATAGCTATTTATTTATTAATAAACCCTGACTTTACCTACATTTGTGCTGTGTGAGCAACTTTTTTTTCCCAGGCTTTTCTATATCTTTTTCTATAAAGTTGGCGAGCGTTCGTGAAGACCTACAATTGCAAATTCCGATCCCCTTCTATTCCCCCCCCCCCCACTCTCCTCCATCCTTGGGCTAGGGGTCTCCACTCCCCGGGGACAAAGCAGGGTGAGGGGGACGAACTTTGCGTTTTCCCTGTCACTAACAATAAAGGAGCTACAACTCTTAAGGTACGGAAAACGGGCAACAAAAGACGTGCAACTTGTCTTGCAACATTGCTGCAAAACGAGTTGAATAGCGATGTTGCGCGTTTCACCACCCACATCAAACCTGTCTTACAACAAATCAGGTTGTTAACAGGTTTGAACATGGGTGGTAAAACGCACAACATCGCTATTCAACTTGTTTTGCAGCAATGTTGCAAGAAAAGTTGCACGTTTTTTGTTGCCCGTTTTTCCGTACCTTTAATATAAAGTTAGGTTTTTTTCTTCACACCAAAGAAATGTTAATTACTAACCGTCACAACAAACTACAGAAGGTTTACTCAGTTCTAAAGTAGCCTGATAGAGTGCATGTGTGATTGTTATCTACAGCGTAAGAAAACCTAGGTATTACGCGGTACCCTATTTACAAAGCTTTACAAGTTGATTTTCCTCTCATTAAAGCGTGAGACATATACTCTTTCTCATTGTACTCGCTTCTACAATTACACCGCAATTGTGCGCTTATCATACCGCGAGCTAGAGCGTTTAATTTCCTTCAATCGGAAGAAAGTATGTGGTATATAGCAGCACAAGTAACAACACCCATAGTCCCGGTCAGAAAAATCATGGCTGACATCCTAAAATGCTTTTGGCCGTATCTTCATCTCTGATCTTGTGACAGAGATGTAGTCGTTTTTCCAGGAATACCACACCATACCTTGCTCATTAACTTGCCCATTAAGGTACTGAGCATTTAGATTAGACCTATAGCAATATTTATACCACCAAGCACCATATTCCTTTACTGCACAGTTTTCGTTTGGACTTGCGTCATTATCGCGATCTTTTGTGGTAAATGGCTTGTAAGCATGGTAAGTGAAAGAATCACCTGCGGTTCCTGAAAGTTAATAGA